>NW_010313153.1:0-15016 GCF_000700745.2 Antrostomus carolinensis
TACTGGAACCTGGGGTTGTTCCTGTCCAGATCTCAAGTCAAGTCCCTACACTTGCCCTTATTATATTAAGTTTTTCTCTGCCCAGCTCTCCAGCCTGTCCAGGTCTCGCTGGATGGCAGCACAGCCTTTGGTGTGTCAGCCACTCCTCCCAGCTTTGTGTCATCAGCAAACTTGCTGACAGTGCACTCTGCTCCCTCATCCAGGGCATTTATGAATATATTGAATAATACTGGTCCTAGTACTGACCCTTGAGGGATGTATCATCAGCACAGAGGGGCTACGAGCTGATGTAAAAAACTCACTGCAGTAGCAGTTACATGAAGAGTATATTTGATCCTGTAGTTCACTCAGAGAAACTTCCAGTTTCTTTAACGAGCTCCATGAGAATTTGATTAAAGATTGTCAGATTGAGTTCATTATTTCTGATGAAGGGATAGGAAAGAAATTCATTAATGGAACAATTTCTGGAGGCTAGGACTTAAATCTGGTTTACATCATGAGAAAGATTCATTTGGTCTCAAACTATAGCTCGGTGGACATTAATCTATATTAGAGTTCCACAGCCAATGAGAGCAGCACTTTGTGTATGGGATGAGAAAACTGACAATATAGCCAGTCATGAGTCAAACAAGAACTAGTTCAAAATTCTTCAATTTTCAGAAAATTTTGATCAGATGTTGATTTTCTGAAGTTTTCAACCTAAAATAGTAACTCCAGTTTGGGAAAAAAAGTGGATTATCTGGTTTTGTATTTTATAAACCAACTTTGAATATGTCCTGATTGATTTGAAAGCTTGGGAAAAGGTACTCCAAGTTCCAGAAAGGAGTCTATTGTTTACTGTAAAGGAAAATAAAACTCATCTTGTATTTTAAACCACTGCATACTTAAGATCTCATTCGAACTTTTGCAGAAGCAGCATCTGCACAAGGTCAGAATAGTAATAATGGTAGAACAATGTTAAAGACATTTCAAGCCATATTTTTCATTCCGTGTCACAAAACTGTTAAAAGAAAAAATACATACTCTGTTTGGAAATTGCCACAGGGGCTAAAATAATGTTTTATGTTTTCCCTCATGTTCTTTTACATTTTTTTGTTCTGTTTTCTCTTGCATCAGATGATTAACTCAAAACCTCATGCTTCTACACTGGTGACATATAATTTAATGCAGAGACGTTACTTGGAGAATAGCCAGTATGGGCCATTCAGGAGTGCTTTCATTCATTTCAAATAGCAGGCATCCCTTTACGTCATAAGCAATTGTAGTCTACAGTGTTAATGGTGTCTACATTAATAAAGTTCACTTTATGAAAAAGCTACTGGAATGTGATTTATTTTATTTATTAACAGGTTTATGGAGTATATTTTCATCCAGGTCTTCTGCAGTGAATAAACAAAAGAGCTATTGATTTTATATAGAAAAGTTTCTGACAGCTTCAATTAGAAAAATCCTCCTTTGTTCAAATGGCAAATCATATTCCTGGAAAATATCCTACCTCTTTGGGTTTTGTCTGAAAGTTAATTTATCAGTTGGCATACCACTGGGTCCAAACCTGCTTTTGCTGAACTAAGTGGGAATTTTGCCATTGGCTTCGACAGGAGCAGGTGCACGCCCCTAATGAGGTGTGCAATGGAAACGGTGTACACACAAAAAACCTGGACACAGTCAGCGTGAGAAACGCTGGAGAAGAAGGATTTCTCAGAATCCCAGAGCACGTGGACAATGTGTTGCAGTGACATTTAAGTGTTGACAAGAAAAGTGAAGAGATCAAGTGAAAGAATAGAACAAGACAAGAAGATATTGTCACACTGGAACAATTCACCTCAAGCTTTGAAAAGTTTATAAAAACCTTGAATAGGGAGGGAAAGGGCATCATGATAAATGAGAGCACCTAAGCCACATTAGATCAGCTGATAACACAATCATCTTTGCCAAAATCCCTGAAGACCTTGAAGCACTGATGAGAGAATTAATCATGAAGAGTACGGCTTGAGCAATTAGGATAGGAAGAGCTGAGTTGTCCCCAGTGAAACTTGACCCCTAGCCTTCACACTGCGTTGAAATCAAGCATGACCCAAACCTTTACTGAAGCATAATAAAAAGGTAAAGTAAGTTTTTTTTACCTCATTATTTCTCATTTCATTCACTGTATCCAATATAGTGTGCTGTGGATAATCTCAGGCTGGTATCAACTAAAATAGCACCAGAACAGCAAGACACTATGACTTTATCAGGCAGTATTGTATCCACAGTAATTAGCCCTGCTTCTCAGCGGTGAGGAAGGGCATGTTAATGAGGCTGAGAGCAGTGCTGCGCTAATCCTATGGAATCAATTCTGTGAACCAAGCAAGGCACTTGCTTTGTGCTGGTCTGCTCCGTGGAGAAGTGTCAGATTCCGTGGTGTTAACTGGGGTGTCTCCAGCATAGTGAGGTCTAGCACACAGCAAGGCTGATTCACGCATATCCTGGGCAATGTACATGCCAGGATGCTGCAGGAGAGGTTGTGCTTGAAGGAGCTCCATGGTATCTCATGCTCAGAGGGATAAAGTAGGAAAAGAAAGACCGTGTGCACCTTCATGCTGCAATCTTACTGCAAATTATGTGTTTCACCCTTGAGTAGAAGACGGGAAAAGAGATGTAGAGGCTGGTGGGTACTCCACTGTTTCTTCTGTTGACCGGCACAAAGTTTATTTCCCAGTTGTGATGAAAGGACCAGGCTTGTTTTGCTAGAAGGTGTTAATGACTCATGTGATGAACGCAAGGACTACTCACGTCATGAGTCCCTGGCTGTCTGAGGCAAGAGTGGGTGTTTGCAGTGCAGAGCCAGGCTGTGCCTTGTGCAGAGGAATGGAGGTGTCCTGTGGTCTGGGCTTGGAAGGGTTTCTTCATGTATTTGATAGTGTGGTGATTTGGGGTTTTTTGCCAAATGTGGTTCTGAGTCTGGGAGGAATACTAGAGGGGCATCTTTGTTGGGCATAACTACTGTTTTCCTATCCACTTTGTGTATTTTATATTGGCCACAAACTGAAGCACACATAATGAGGAAAGGAACATCACTCATTATTTGTCTTCTTGATTGGCAAAAAGTTTCATGGGTGAAGGCACATGTGAATCTCTTGGGATGCTGCAGCTATTGTGGCAGGAAATTTTTCCAGTCAGATATTCGAATGAGAGCTGGGAGATGAATGTAATTTGTCTCTAGTTTTATTTTTAGTGATTTCACTTTCCTGGCTTAAGTATTTCATTCCCTTTTATTGTCAAGATTTATTGCCAGCACTGTTGTGAAGTGCAGCCAGTTCCAGTCCTCCAACTCCTTCTTCCTAAACTTAATTTTTGTCAATGGAATAGTTTCCTGTAAAATATCTAATTGTTGGTTTATTGGCAGATTATGTCCAAGAGCTTTTTTAAAACTGACTAAGACCAGCACCAATTAAGTGACTGGTGCCAAGTCCCTTAGCTGCTGATGGAATAAATGAGAATTTCACTTGTTTCAGAGCTGACTGCATTTTTTGGACAGTGAAAACTTAAGAACATGAAGTCCTTGGTTCCTAGCTACAGTATTGGTATTTGTGTTTCTATAGCTCCATCCTTTGACATCTTTAATATATTTATTGACACAACTTTCTTGTTGGGCAGGAAATGTTGTTATCATTATTTTGAAAGTGGGAAACCACAAGCCCAAGAAACTATAGCCAAGTTATAAGTTATACAGGAGTGCTTTTTGTGGTAAAACTTATACTGGGTCTGACAAGAGATAGGCTAGACTAAAAAAAAAAAAAAAGGGAATTCTGTGCTGTATTTTCACATCTATACTAGGAGATTTTTTTCATAAAAAACCCTTGGAGGAAATCATACTTCTAATTCTCAAGCTAAAATAGCTTGCCCAGGCTATGGTATCTGAAATGGACTATGAGGCAGGTCTGATGTGAGAATCCCTGGAGGTGACCTCCTTCCCCCACAGTCCTGCTAAAAATGCTGAACTAGGGCTTCCCTTGTTGCAGGTAAAAATGACTGCAAAAACAATTACTACAATCATTTTTCTTAAGAGAAGTGACTTCCACTGAGTAATATTTGGGTCCAAAATACAGATACAAATATTTTTGTCTTCCTCTTCATAAATGTAGCATTTCCAGGACCTCTGTATTTGGGTTTCTAACAGCTGGCATGTGCTGGTTCTGTACATGTTCTTTGAAAGTAGGAAACACACGACACTGTGATTAAGAGTAGGTGGTACTGAACATCTTAACTCCAGACACACGGCGTTTCTCTGTAATGGACAAAGTGTCACATGCCTTTAACTATACCTTAGGGAGAGGTTCAGCTCGTCACCTATGCCAAAAATTCATTGTTCAAACTTATATTTAACCTGAACTTTAAATTACTTTCAACTCTAAAGGAAAGGAATACAGAATTAAAATATAGGAAAAAACATGTGTTTTATTTTAGTTTTGAGTTTTGCCAAAATATAACTTTTTGTGGGTTATTTTGTTTGTTTATGTACAAAATGTCATCTAATTCTTTGATGAAAGCTCATTTTAAGTATTTATTTTCCTTTAGACTTACTCTCTCCCCTACAAAATACAAACAAAAGGTTAAGAAGTGAAGTTTGACTTCTATGTTCCTGATTTTTCTTTAAAAGTCAGGGTAGAGCTGCCAGGATGATGAGTTATTGGTTGTCAATAAAGGAACTATTGATCATGATCTTCCAAAATTCATCCTTCACATGTGTGTAAAAACAGAATGTGCTGTGAACTGCAGAGCAGAATTAATTACTTTTGTCCCTGAGGAAAGAGCAGATAATTACCAAATAACATTTCTATCAAAGCTGTAGCTAAGTCCTGAGTGCTACGTGAGGCAAATTCCACACTCCTACAAAATGAATAAACTTGTCAGTACTTTCACACAAATTAAACCTTGTAATATTTCAGTAAAAATTTTATTAGGAATGTCCTCATTTTTATAATTAATTTGTATTTCTTTAAGGGCAAAGGAAAAATAGATGCTGGAAACAGTACGCATGTATTCAGAAATCTTGTGGATATTGTTAACAGATTGGTTTTATAGTTTTAAGGATTATTCTGTTACTTGTTGATCAATATAGTTTTATAGACTTCCATATTGCTGAGGTCCATACTAGGATGGTTGAAATACACATTTTGGAAAACACTATTGTAGTTAAATGATAATTCATGTTTTGCACTATTTCCCTCTTATCTGTTGTCATAAATTACAGCTTTGAGAGAAGGAGATGCTTGACGCTCTCATTATTTTATGTACCAGCCTATGCTCGAAGAACAGGGGAGATTTTGCAGCTACCATTTTGCACGACATCTGAAATATTTTAGTGAAACTTATGCTACGCTACAGAATTCAGTGGAGATGACTCTGCCAGTGAATAAATATTGCACTGGGAATCATTTGTGCAAAGCCAATTCTCTGTTTTAGAATGCAGAACTTTCTATAAGAAGAGGCTGAATTATTTATTGGAAATAAACTACCTAGCAAATGTAGCTTTTTTGCCTTGTTTGCAAGTTAAGATCTGATTCTGGATTCCATGAATGTATTTGTTATTCATAAGTCTTTTCCAATAAAATGAAATATTCTACTGTGCAAACTACCTACTGTTTGTGATACAGGACTGGTCACCTTAATAGCACATGACATAATTACTGACGAACTATAACTCACTGAACATGGGTGTAAATGTACTTTCCAATCCACCTACCTCAATGTCTTTAAATTACAGGAAGTCAGACCCCTTGTCAAGAAAAGGAAATTTCACTCACTCACAACTTTACAATATGACCTTTCCTTTAAGTGCTTTAATGAACTGTGAAATCACCAACAATGCAAACATCTGAAGTGGTATTTGCTTGGCATTTGAATGACCACCTCAGGGCTAGGTTATAAGGACACTTCTTTTGTCTTGACTTATGCAGACTTCCTCAGCTACACCTTCCCACTGCCTCAGCTGGTGAGGCTTTGGGGCAAACAGGTTGAAAATGCATCTAGAGGGGGAAATAATAGAATCATAGAATCATAGAACAGAATCATAGAATCATTTTGGTTGGAAAAAACCTAATACTACCAAGTCCACAACTAAACCATGTCCTTAAGCATCACATCTACATGTCTTTTAAATACCTCCAGGGATGGTGATTCCACCACTTCCCTGGGCAGCCTGTTCCAATGCCTGACAACCCTTTCAGTGAAGAAATTTTTCCTAATATCAAATTCAAACCTTCCCTGGTGCAATTCAAGGCCATTTCCTCTCCTCTTATTGCTTGTTACTTGGATGAGAGACTGACACCCACCTCACTACAACCTCTTTTCAGGTAGTTGTAGAGATCCTCTCCTCTCCAGGCTAAATAAACCCAATTCCTCCAGCTGCTCCTCATAAGACTTGTACTCCAGGCCTTTCATCAGCCTCGTTGCCCTTCTTTGGACATGCTCCAGTACCTCAGTGTCCTTCCTTTAGTGAACAACTGAGCTGCCATATTTGTTTTCTGCTGCTGCAAGAGGGAGCTGTTATTTCCCAGCCCTCTCCCCTGCTCTCCCTGATTCTGGTTCCTGAGGTTCACCTGTGCCTCGTGCATCCCTCCCTCCCTGCTCTCCAGCTTGCACCAACTCTGGCACCCAATGGGCTCTTCACTGAGAGTATTTAATTCACAAAACCTACAAAAAACTATTGGTTTTCTTTGGCTCACTTAATTTTCTGCTTCATTACAGAGTTGCATCAGTGCTTACAAGAGTCTGTTGAGTGCCAGTGTTGGTGCAAGAGTGAGACAAGCACGACCTCCTCTTTTAGGCAGTAGTGAGCTCCCTAATAGGAAAGTTGGCTTAACATACTGGTCTAAATAGTGAACTTAAATGTGTATGCAATGACTAGACAAACTATTCCATCACACACCTAACAAGGAAGATCACTAAATACATGATTGCTCATATGAGTGGTGCTTTCTGAGAAGGCAAGTATATTAGCAGTAATATTCATAAGGAAAAGTAGCTGTACTCATCAGCATACTACAAGGAGGAAAGGCTTAATTCCCAGTTTTTAAACCATTCCTCCTTCTTGAACCAGAGGACACTAAGCATCATCCTCCAAGGGCCTTTCAGTCTCTGGGCCATGGAAATTTTGTCCTTTACAGGTCCAGAAAGTGGCCTGGGGAAGTTAAGCTGTGAGGGGACTGAACACACTATAAGTGTGATGCTATTAGATTAACAGCTATTATCAGCTAGCCTGGGCTGGCAACCCTACCCACAGCAGGGGGGTTGGAACTAGATGATCTTTAAGTTCCTTTCAAACCCAAGCCATTATATGATTCTGTGAAGAAACAGATCTGAAAAGTAGAGGAACATCCATAGGCAGAATTAAAGGTGTAAGAATCTCAGGTGCCTGGGCTGGATAAACATTATGGTTGTGGAAGACTTTTAAATAGGGACTACAGTTTTTTAAGATCAATTGTCTGCTTTCCTTTAAAAAGAAAGAAGAAAGTGGAAGGAGAACACTGAGACTTTAGTCCCTGAAATACTCTGAAACACTCAACACTGATGTAGTTCCAGGGAAAGGTGGATTTTACTTGTTATATATTGCCTAGAGCAAGGAAGTACAGAAAAGTCTTTGGACTTTCACAAACCCATTTCCTGTGGCATTGGTTTGTACAATATCTGGGAAAAATACTGGAGCTGGAATCAGGACCTCAGGACTTGGGAGGTTTCCCACTCAAGAGTTATGAAACGGTCAGGAGAAAAACACAGACTGAAGAAAACAGAGCATGGGAGAATGAGTAGATCAGAAGGATATTTCCAGAATGTCTTTTGCAGGTCTGTGGGAACAAGATCTCCTTTTGCTGCAACATGATTATAAGCTTTGAGGATGTGGCTAGTCCAGTGCCAAAGCCAAGTGAGTCCATTCTGCTATTAAAAAAAAGAAAAGACAGTAGCAGCAGCAGCTGTCCTGGAGTGCAGACAGCCTGAGCTCATATCTGCTCTCAAAAGACTGCAGAACTGGACCATGGGAGCAGTAACAGTGTCTCTACAGTGTAAGCAGGGACTTAGATCTGAATGTGCTTTCCTGTGTGTGTACTGGAAAAACAAACTCTCATGTTGGAAGGAGAAAGAGGATGTAGGAGATGAAGGTAGGCCCACTGTTTTGAGAGCTTAGAGAAGCTGGGGGAAGGAAACTTTTTTTTTGTCCACTGAACTTCACTCCTACCCTAGAGTAGAATTATTTTTCTATGCACATAGCCTTGGTACTGACCTGACCCAGGTGAACATGGATGGTTCCTGTGAGAAGAAAGGGCAGAGGCTGCTGGAGTTTGCTGGAGGCAGTTTTCACAGTCAGTTCAGGAACCAAACTGCCTCCAGCACAGCTCTGCAGTAGGATTTTGTTGTGCAGCCACTCTAATGTGAAAATGAGAAAAGAGCTTTTAGAAAAATATTCTTTTCCTATGGACACTTGGCAGGTATTTCTTCTGGGGTTAGTAATTGTTTAGCCATAATACATGGTAGAGTAACATAAGATAACCTAAGAATATTGAGTTTTGTAACTACAGATATGTTTTAGACATCCACATCTTAGAGGGACTTAAGAAGGGAAACATCTAATCAATCAGACATATCCTCTGAAAGCTGCAGCAATGGTCAGATGTGTTGTGGAGTGCACTGTTAGAGTTCTCAGGCCACTGTTTGGTCCAAACTCAACCAAAAATACATGGGACAGTTACTTTTGGCTGGGATTTTTGGCAGTGAAGTACTTGTTTACTCAGTAGTGCAGCTACAGCTCGGAAGATTGAAAGCATCTTTAGGCAACAAAATGTACTGTTTAGGAATTTTATGCATCCCAGATGGAATGGTGGATATTAAGCAAGCAGATCCTGGTGGCCTCCCTATATTCTCTCTCAGGATATTTGTATACAGCAGATTACAGTCAAATATCATGTGAGAGATCTTCATAGCCAGGATATGTAAGCCAGGAATGTCTGGATGTGAGCGTCTTTAAGGAATTAAGGAAGGAAATAATTCCATGTTGAAGGAGAAGACTGGGAATTAGACAAATTTGCAAAAAGCTTGAAGACAAAAAACAAAGCTGTTCTCCGCTGTATCTGAAGGGTGTAAAGGAAAACATTATGGAGGGAACATTGAAGAACATACAATTTTGTGCGATTCACTAGGCCAGAGGGACCAAGCCACTGAGCTTCAAAAGCAGGGAAGAAGGTGGTGAACCTGGGCTTTAGCTAAATACGAAGCCAATTTCCTTCCTTGTCTTAAAGCCTTGATCAATATTGCTGTTTCACTGACAGGATCATTGGTCTGGCTGATCCACAAAGACTGTGCTACTATGATGGCTATTACAGCAATGTGTTTTAGGAGTAAACCAAGTCAATTTTCCAAAACCATTTCTTACAGTACCACAGGACTTTCAGAGAGGATCAGGACTCCTGTGCATGACTGACAGAGATTCTTGCAGTTGTGTTGATGAAGGACACAACTTCCCAGGGCAAACAGTTGACAGAAGAATTACATTTTCAGGTTTACTGAGCCCCTCTGTATGGTTTCCAATTATGCCTTTGGTAGTGGCATATTACCTTGAGTTTCTGTTACAATATAATAACAGCTGATGTGACTTAGAACCACTTTTCTGCTTTGCTTATACTCATAAAGAATAAGATTTTCATGGACTCAGACAGAATGAGACTTTATTTGCCGCTTTGACCAGAAAATATTGCAAAGCTCAGTGAGAATACACACAATTATTGATACTCTGTTTCAACTGTTATTTGGAAAATCTCTACCTTATTCTTAACTAATAAATTAATAAAATTATTATTTTTATTGTCTGGTTTGCAAATGGGAAATATGAATGTTCCCACTATATAAAATTTTGGACATACAGTGGAGAACGTAAATAAATGCCATCAACCTCAGGTGATCATTCCTACTGTGTAAATAATATTGTGATAAATTCACTGAGTGCGTTATCTCTAATGAATAATTCAGAGACAGTTGCAGCTATAATGAAGAATGTAGTGGAAACTCATCTACTGAACATGTATTTTGGGGTGTCTATTACAACACCCTAGGCAAAATTTTACCAATCAGGTTTTGTACCTCAGGGCTTTCTTTCATGTCATGGAATCTTCAGTATTTATTTATATGGGGATGATGGAAATGGAATTGGCTGATTTTTTTTTTTTTCCTCAATGTACATTACTCTGCTTCATTTACTTTGACAGTGCAGCATTGTGAAGAATGATACACTTGAAATATTAAACATTTTGCTGGATGCCTGATCTTGCACTCCCTCTCTGTGCTGAACTAATTCACTTTGATATCCATGTTATTTTTGCACACAAAATAATTACAGGATCAGACCCTAAATTTTTAACAATTTGTTATACCAATAACAGAAAAACCACACTGAGATAATTGACCTTGATTTCTCATACATGCGTGCCTCTTTATATTACAATTTATAACATCCAAGATGGTTAAATCTGTTCCCTTGCAATAGCAACAAGAAGGACTGATACTTGAGCGATGCTGGAAGCAAAGTGATTGCAGCACCAAACGTGAGCTGTGAGTGAGTTGATAACATACAACCTATGATAAGAAAGGCATGCTTGTCTTATTAATTATTTATATTTGGAATGTGTTTGTAATATTCTAGTAAAGGCAAGGTTTGTAGTGAGATATAATTGGGAATCAGTTGGGCTAATAAATGACATACCAAAATGAATTTTAATTAGATTAGAAAAACATTCCAAAGAAATCATTGTATAAAAGAGGAAAACGAATATACACATGTCATCTCAACTGTTATTTTTCACAATATTAGGTTGACAATGGAGACTAAGTAGCTATTAGTATCTATGTAGTAGGCTGCTTCTTCTGCAGAAAGGTGAGTCTAACATTCCCCAGGTCTGAGGGTGGCCATTTATGACTGCAGCCTTGGCTGTAAGTTGTAATGCAAGTTAGAATCCTGAGTTATGTTGGGAATGCCTAATTGTTCTGGGAAAAAAAATAATAAAAATCTACACTGAAAAATGAAGAGCAAAAAACTGAAAGTTGATTTTTTTTGCTAGTACCATGAAAAGGTTACAAAGTCCACTCCTGCTCATAATGACATTCCAAAGTGGTGTAGGAAACATGTGCTGGCTTCAGCTGTCAATCACTGTTTAGAAATGTCACCAATAATTTGTACTCTGAAAGTGCTCAATGTGCGGACCCCTGGCTCTAATTGGATCCACTGATTTCAGCTAAATCTCGTCCTGTCAGCAGCTCAGCAGTAGATAGGATATTGAAGCTCTAATGAATCCTGTAATAACTTCAATTTGCCAAGCTGGATTTTTTTTCTTTTTTTTCTGGTGAAAATAGTTGTGCTTTCCTGGGGAAAAAAAAATATATTGAATTAATTCTTAAAGAACTATGCGAAATTACTGACCAAGCAGGTGGGATATACACATTTTATATACATGTGTGTATATCTGTATGGTTCCTTCAGTAGAGAAAAAGAAAATCAGAAGAGAATTGTGTCCAGATAAATTGGATTAGAGGAACAAGATTTCACATTTTTGGTCTAGCAAGCATAGAAATAATTATGGGAGAAATTTTTTTTTTCTGATAAATAGGGATGAGAAAGACAGAAATCTGTACAGCAACCTCTTGTATTGTTTCAGTAGCTGCTTTTGTGAGATAGGGGCAGTACTGCTGTTTCAACTTCTGAGTTCTTACCCTTATTGTCTAAGGAAATGAGATGTACACAACAGTGCCACTCATCTGTGTCCATCTGTCTGTGTGTCTGCTCATGTCTTCCCCCAGGAATTTTGGAAGCTGTGATGAAAGTTTAACAAATTTGACAAAGGATTAAATGTCTCACAGGTATCAAATGAATACGAATTTCGTGTTTACCAGTGTAGAAATATTCTATTCAGGAGAGAGATTTCAGTCCCAACTGTCCCGGTCAGCTGTGCCATGGCAGTCAGAAAGCCATCCTGCCTGTCTGGGCTCAAATCCCCACTTTGCGAGGCAAGGATGGAGAGATCCAGCAGTACCATAAGGGGAAGAGAGGATGAGGAAGTCTTCTGGAGGCACTAGGGAGCTTGGTGGGTGCTGGGACATGGAAGGCAGCTGCAGGTAATGCAGGGACATGGTAGGGAAGTATTGGGAGATACTACACTAGTGGTTTGGGCTGGCACATGGAGGGAAGATTTAGGGATGTGCAGTTGGGGATTGGAAGAAACGTAGAATTACTGGTGATGCTGGAGAACACAGGATGCATATTCAAAGACAACAAGCCTTCACTAGCTCTGTGACACATGGAACAGTTGGGTTTGGTTTGGTTTTTTTTTAAATTTGACTCATTTCTTCCTTGATGTGTCTGTGCTGAAATGATGCTGCCTTAACATGTAAGATAGCAGGAGCTATCATTGAAATGCAGCCTGAATACTTACAAGAACACCCAAAAGTATGTTCTTGTGCATCTTTCTCTAGGCTAAAGTAAAAGTTTTGGGGTTTTTTTTGGTGGTTGGGGTTTGGTTTTTGTTGGTTTTTGTTTTGTTTTTGTTTTTTCACAAATACGATGCATCTTTTTATTATCCAGCTGTGTAAGTGTATATTGTTTCATAAAACTAACAAGGTCCACACAACCCATAACTACAATATCATCATGGCTTCCTTGTCGTAGGAGCGGAACATATATATCCTAAAAATATATGCTCTGTCTGAAGACATAAGTCTCAGCTGGTTTTGATCCAGCTATTATGTATTCATAATAAAATCAATGAACTAGAACTTTTAAGGCATTGACTTTGTCCCTTGATAAATTATGGACCTTATTCTGTATTGCGTATGGAGTATTTATTTGCATGAGCATTCTGACCCATAGTGTTTTTCCATCCTGCCCTCTCTTTGTACTGTTAAAAACAATAGTAATAATTGTGAAATAATAACAAATCCTACCTTGTATTTATAAGTCCAGTTTTTCTAGTTTAAAATTTTCTGGTTTAAAATATTTTTATGACAGGCTGTCGCTTTGCTTGATGATTATGTCATTATTAAAATTTGTTTTTGTGATATTCTCATTAGATTTTCTTTTTCTAACCCCAGCTGCACCTTCATTTACTACTTTCAATATTTGTTCTCCCTTCTGAATGCTTGCTGTATTCAAATACCAATACACTTCATTTTCCTATGGTCTGAAATAGTCTGAATTTGGTCAGCTCTGGCCACATTGAAGAAGACCTGTTTGATAAGATTTTAAAAAATATGTAAATGTGGGGTTCCTAGGCACTGGAGAAGCAGAAGAAAGGTTTTGTATGTGCTTAGCTGACTAAGCTCTCCCAAACTGATTGTTTGAATACATCTCTGATTCAGTTGTACTGCTAATAGAGTGCTAAGGCACTCAGAGCCCAGGATAGAATCTTTCAAATCTTGCTTCATGCCAAATAAATGAATATTGTACAGATATCGCATTCCCTTATGTAATAATTTACCCAGATTTTAATGTGACTTCATTCAGACTCTCAGTTTCTTTAGTTTTCTCTCAGTTCCCTTTGATTTGCCCACATCCTCCTGATGCTGAAGTATCCAAAAGAGAGGAGAGGAAAGCAATTGCAGAAGCAAGATAAACTTGGAATGTAGGAAGCTGCGGTTTAATTATTTTATGTGTAAGCTACGCTGGAAACTGCAAGCACAGTACAGAAAAAACATATTCGGATTTTGTCTTGCAAGAAAAGGAAGCAACTCATACGAAAAATGACCACAAAAGGAAATGGGTAGCTGAGGAACAGGAGGACGTAAGCCTGCCACCTGCCTCCTTTGGAACTAAGTAGCTTGTGTATGCATATTTTGCTTAGATTCCTTTCAGTCCAGCTTTCTAAACTTCTGCTTTCCTTAATCTTGGCTCCTTTCATGGTAGCATCTCCACGAAGATTCTTTATTATTTTGCTTCAGGTAAGTTAGTTACTTTATACTGCTGCGTCAGCCAGAGCTGCACTCCTGTGAGCAAAGTTTGCATAAATTATGAAGATGGAAAAGGAAAAAGAGAAAAAAAAAAATCCATTAACAACACTTAGATTGTAAGTGTCTGAAAACTGTTTTAATAACTACATTTGCCTTAAGGATCAAAGACTCCAAAGGCAAGTATGTGGATTTACAGCTTGTTTGCGTTGCTTTGTATATCTGTAAGTAGAGAAACAAAAATAAACATAGATAACGCCAAATGGAATGAGTGACTGGAAAGCTAAACTCCTTAACCCCTTTGAGGTATTTTATCCAGCTAGAAAAGTTTTCCTAGAGATATGCAGTAAACGGTACAGAAGTGGTTAATTAGCTAATATTAGCTTAATTAACTAATATTTGTAATGTAAATGTTGATAAATTAGTTAATGGGCTGGATTCCATCCCTGCAGAGGGCTGCTGAAAGAGACAGTCTTTGGAGGAAAGGAGACATCACAGCATAAGGTGCCCACAACTTCCCTTGTGCCTTTGCTGGAGATACAGAGGAAAATTAACACGACAGCAGCACTGGTTGTGGGAAGAACAAACAAGGAACAGTCTTATCTGGTGCTGTGCTTACTGATGCTTTCAGTCTTCCCATTGACTTATCCTAGCAGGAGATTCAAGGAAACTGGGAAAGGAAAGTGGAGAGAAAAGTTCCTTGAGGTGTGTACAAGGTGTATGCACGTACCCTCTCACTGAGAGTGAGTGAGGATTTGGAAAGTGCAAAATGCATGTCAAAGAACTGGCTGTTGGGAGTGTATGACAAGGTTCTTCAAATGAGGGATGTCTGAAAACAAAATAGTTCCCCAGCCACAGTCGTGGTCTTGCCTGGGAACCTTGCTAGCCAAAGAACCGGGACAGGGAGGTGAGGCTAAAGGCAAGATCCTATTACAGCCATGGCAGAAAACCAAAGCAAAACAGCAGCTAGGAGTATGTGAATGATGACTCCTGTATCTGTAGTCTGAATAGCTCTCTGTATTTGGGGATTTTGATAGTTTAACTTAGCTGGCAGCCA
>NW_010313154.1:0-12471 GCF_000700745.2 Antrostomus carolinensis
AAAAAAACAATCTATAATATTGACCTCTAAGAAGCTGCTAGTAACTAGATTTCCCAAGGGGCTACTAGAGAGAAGCCAATGTTAGATGACTCAGGAATTGTAAGTATTCTGGGGACTTTTCTGAATACAACTTCTTCACCTGGTACAGCTGCAGAAACATCTTAGCTAAGCAAGAGTCAGACAGTGGTGCTCGTCTCCACGTCACCTTCCCCACAGCTCAGACCACTGCTCTGTGTGTTGAGAGCGGTCAACCCATTCTGGAGAAGCCCCTAATTCCTGCAGACACTACCCCCTCAAACAAAATTTCTACTGCTTCTAACAGCTTTGTATATCTGAAATACCAGCCATCACCTACAAACACATGGTGACTGGAAGTCTTCCTTTGCCTTTTGCATTGATTAAAACATGGACCACTAAAAAAAAACACTGATACATGGGTCTCAAACAGAGAAAGAGCATGGAAAGCATCAGCCTCCTTTGACTCTTTTATTTGGAGAATAAATCTTAATTTAAAAGAAAAGGCAGGCAAGAGAAAGGTATCATTTCTTTCTGGGATGTCCCGTGAAATAAATGCCCAGCACAATCTTGTGTTGTCAAAGCTGGTAGAGAACATCACTTTCCAAAGCCAGAGTTGGCACTGCTACTGTTAGCCTGCACTACTCTGGTTGGTATTACTCAAAATTCTCCATAACAATTGGAAAAATAACAACAGACTGAATTATTCTATTAAAACCATTGAGTTCAAGATGATAAAATAGTGATGGTAACACAAAGAGTGTACTAGCAGAAACCCATGATCAAAGTGTACAAAAAATGTGGCCTAAGTAGTGAATCAAGGGATGAAAGAGTAGGCTCTTCTGCACACCGAGTTTGGCATTTTAAACTAGATGTAAATGGAGAAAAATTACTCCACACTATCCATGATGAAAACAGAACTAAAATCAGGAAGAAGTACGAACCTTCTTGCCATTCAGTTAACATTTGGGATTTGAGGAACCAACTGTTTTGTCTTTGGCTCTTCTGTCCTAGTCCAGATCAAACAAACCATAGAAAGGGATATAGAGGTTTTCAAAGCACTTGAAGCTTCTATTGATTTCTGCTGCTTCTGAAAACGACCTGGAGTTTGACACCAGCATTTTTGCCCTTTCTCAGATTTCCCTTGTTTTATTTATTTTATTTTCTTCCACCCCCCTCAGCTTTTCATTCCTTGACTATGTTTCTGATTTTGATTTAGCTAGTCAAGACTTTCTACTGCAACACTGCCGTGAGTCAATGAGCAAAAAGCCTGGCAGAATCGATGACTAAGGGCACAGAAAGATGAATTCTGGCATAGCAGGCTGGAATGATTGAAAACTTACTGCACCAGATGCTTATTACTGACTCTGGTCATTTCACAACACAGTTATTTGGATTTGCTAGGAGCCATACTGTGATTTGGAGAACAACATTCGGACAAGCCGTTAATTCAGTCGCAAAGGTGGAAATCAGTGGTAAGGTGGCAACCGTTTTACACAACTACATTTACTGCTAGAGAATTAATTAGTCTGTACCCAAAAATGGTTTGACCTCAGCAAGTGGGTGTCTTGGCTTCTAGTGAGCAGTGAAATCCATGTGCTATGCTCTTGCTGCTCTAGCACATCTGCAAATAGGTCTGTGCATAAGTAAAAGGTACACTTTGGCTTTTCTACTTTTTATCAGTTTATCATATTGTCCCTTTAAGGACACCGAATTATTCATCAGAAGCAGTAGTAATGAGTTTTTAGCTTATTTTTACTAAGTTTTCCATCTGAAATATCCTCAAGCAATACTTTTCTTACATTAAAGAACAGCAAAACCAGAACTGATCACCTCTATATCCAAAAGTAATAGGAGAAACTTAAAATTAGACTTTACTTCACTTACCAAGTGTCCTAATATTTTTGTTGCAGCACTTCGTTTTTTAATAATTAAAGAAAAGTATCATGGCTGTTGCCATTGGACTGAGCAAGTTAAGATCATTTTTAATTTCTTAATTATTCAGAGTTAATACTTCAGCACTAATTAATCCATTATGCAGCTTTATTTTGTACTGAGTCACTTCTGCCCTCGGTGAGAGAATTGCTTACCATAGGATCAAAATCTCAATTACTTTTTCCTACTGTACAGTGAAGCTACAAAGTGGTCAAGAAAATAAAGTTAACATGTACAGAAAGGGAGAAAGAGAAATTAAAATTTGCAGTGAGATCAATAAGGAATAAATAGTAGAAAGAGACTTGGTACAAAGCTTAGAAAGACGATAAAGTGTAAAGAAGCAAACCAGAAAGCTAGAGAAGAACATGTCAGAATTTGAAAAAACAGCAATAGCAGAAACTATTGTCAAATATAATTTTCTTATTAAAGGTTTCTATTTATAGATTATGGGTCCTGGATTAAGAAGTCACAGCATGTGATAACAAAGTGGAATTGTGTTATATATATTTATCATAATGCATCAAGTGCAGTCATTCCATTTTAAGGACAAAAAAAGAAACATACGTCTAAAGAAGAGCAATTAAATAGTCTATAACTAGCATGATTTACCCTACAAGGAGGGGTAATACTAATTCACTTAGGAAAGTATCCCCACAACCAACAAGTTATAAGTATATGAAGTATAATCATACAAAATAATAACAAAGCAGATCTACACAGGGTCACTTTGCTTTTTGCATCTATCTCCCATAAAAACCTCAGGAGTCCCCTATGCTGAATCCAGTTCAATAAATGCATCTCACTGAGTGTTTTTATTCAACCAGATTGAGTTCAAAACAATTTGCCTTCATATATTCACAATCAGAGGGTGACATTTCATTAATAAACCATACACAATATCATCAAAAAGGGCATTGGTTTTCTTTCTGTTTAATTGACTATATTACAGAGACCACATTCATGTCTCAAACCTGTTATTACTTCCCTAAAATAGCTGTAAGTGAAACGATCCCATTCATCCAGCTTGTTTAGTAGCAAAAAGTGTCAGTAAAACCACCTGACAAAAGGAAAAAAAACCAAACAAAACACACAAACTTATATCAGAGAAAATTCTGAACCTTAACCAGGCTTGTTACACATAAATGACAAGTGTAGGCCTCTCATTTTTCTTAATATTAGATAATGATTTTCATTTTTTTCCTTTCCTGGAAGCTACGTAGACCTGAACAGTAACTTACACACCAGCACAAACACGTTTTTGATTTAAGGATAAGTTAAAGCTCATCTTATTGATTATAGTTTTACAGACATGCTTACTAGACAGACTTTAACTAGGTACTTAGGATAAGACACTGACTATTTAACGGCCTGTTAGAAGGGATTATGAGTAAGAAATCAAGAATTTGGATGACACTGACCCAACAACATTAAGCTGCTTTTAGTTTTCTAGTTTGAGCTCATGGTTGGAAACCTGCAAAAAAATAGATCCAGTGTAGGCAACTGCAAATGTTATGGAAAAAGTCTAAAATATTTTTATATTAAAAAAATTTAAGAGCTGTTCTAATGTTAAAAAGTTGAGAGATATACAATACTGGACATACTGTATCTATAGTATAGTAAGATAGGAACATAAAAGCTCCATGGAGAATTTTACTAGAGTTGTTGAAACATGAGAGCATGTTGAAACAATCATGAATTTTCCAGGTGGGGGGAAAAAAAGCTCTGAGAACAAAAAGTACAATTTCTCAAAGTCTAATATTTTTACTGCAGTTAATATTATTCTGGAAAATGTAACAGTTCGGAAAAATATTTCTCTAATTCAAACTGATTTGGCCAATCTCTGGCCAAAAGCACTGAGAACACTACACCACACTGACATTAAAAGCACATTGCTTATGATCCTCATCTTGCATTTAGGAACATCATGTTTTAGCTCCTCTTCTCTGACACAGAAACAGCATTTGCATCTCAGGTCTCCATGTACACACAGGTTGCCTGCTACTACTGACTATTCTCCAGAAAGCCTCATTGTTTCCTGTTGAAGCATTTGGTACTTCCTGAAACAACAGTTGTCTCAAAGTTCCCACATGCAAAGCAAATAAGGAAACTACCAAATTATTTATCTGACCCATCTTTCTGTGTGGCCTCACATATTTTTAACTATTTATGAAAAAGAGGAGAGTGACACAGAAATTCCTAGACTGCAGTAACTAGAACAAGTATTCCTCTCATTCCTTGAAGAAAAGATAAATAAAAATCTAAATAAACCATATAAAGTAAGTCATGGCAGGCAGCTGAGAAGGAAGCAATTGGGCTTCCCTAGATGAAAGCTATAACATAGAAGAAAAGAAAACTCACAGGAGTCACCATCACTGACAGAGGCACCTAACTAGCACAGTTCTGGAAATCAGACAATTTTGCTTTGTATTTTTCTTCACTGAAAAAATTACATAAGCATGATGAAAAGAGCATCCAAGTAGCCAAACCAGCTGTTCAAAATTGGCAACTTCATCAAATAGTATTTATTCTTTCCCAATTCCTGCATAATGCAAACTGGACTGGAGTTTATCTGCAAGAATGACAAGCAACTTCAATTCAAGATACTCTGTGGCAGCTCAATTACTCAGCTGCCTTTCCTGAGCTAAGGTAGAAGGTTACCTTGTCTCTTCTGGAAGATGCATATCTTCTGAACTCAAAAAAAACCCCAAAGTTTTTTAGTTATTTTATTCCTTTAACATCAAATCAAGAGTCTTAATAGCAGCACATTCTTTTATCTCCCAGTGAATACCATCTCAGTGAGCTTATGTTCCTCTCCTGCCTTCTCCTCATTATCACCTTACTCTTGCATAGCACTGTATCTTGCAAGCTGAATGAAGGACAATATATTTTATTTATATTGGAAGTCACATTGCATATTTTTCTGTGCTATAAGTAATAAAACAAAAACATAACAAGATGTCCAATTAAATTGCAGATCATAGACAAAGTACATCCTGCCCCTAGCAACAGCTTCCATTCATTGCATAGAAATATGCTGTAGACACAACAAATCTTTGTGAAGTTTCTCTTAGTAATTACTCTGCTTAATGCAGGCTGTCATTACCTGGTAGCTTTGATATGGAAAAATATTTAGTGTCATATACCTACATGTAGAGCTGGTAGCAATAAGCACAAACTCCTCCAGCAGAGCTCTCATAAACCCCACACTGCAGATTTCCCTCTTTAAACTTTAACTCTGCCAACAAGCAGCAGCTCAGCCCATGCCACTGGCCAGAATCAACCTTCTGGGGTGGTGGAGAGCAAAGACCACCCCTGAGCATGCCAGGTTGCACTCCCAGTCCACCCAGTATACAGAGCAGCTTCACTCCCCGTTTCACACAAGGCAGCTCACCACTTGGCTTAAGCTTCTCCCTCTGACCCTCCTCTGCACTTCCACCCTCAGCCCTGCCCCATTCAGACCCAGCACTCATCCCTGTTCCTAACCCAGCTGTGATGCTCTTGCAGCCTCGCTTGCTCCCATTCCTAATGCTGCTATTATGGACCTCCCAGCTTTCCAGGCTTGAGTCTTCTCCATCAGCTGATGCATATGGATTTTCAGTTCTCATTGTCTACTTCAGATCTTCAGCTTGACCAACAGATTCTTAAGTTTTTGTTCCCATCCATCTGCTGTACTTAGCTGTTCCACTGTTTTCCATTCCTCCCTGAGCTGCCCTCAAGTCATCTACTTAACAGCAGAAAACATGCACAGGAAACCCCAAACAGTCATTTTCACATACACACAAACAGGTAGTATGACTTATTAAAACACAGTCTCTGTGCCACTCAACTTGCCACTGTAAAGGGTAACATAATAGAATCCCAGACTGGCCTGGGTTGGAAGGGACCATTCAAGGTCATCCAGTCCAACCTCCCTGCATTGAGCAGGGACACCTTCCACCAGACCAGGTTGCTCTGAGCCCCATCCAACCTGACCTTGAATGTCTCCAGGGATGGGGCTTCTACCACCTCTCCGGGCAACCTGGGACAGTTTCACCATATCCATTGTAAAAAAATTTCTTCTTTACACCTAGTCTAAATCTCCCCTCTTTTAGTTGAAGACCACTCCCCCTTGTCCTATCATTTGTCACCCTTCAATGGAATGTTACAAAACCAGCCGAAATTTGAGGTGTGTTAATCCACACTATGAATTACCATTGATACTAGATTTTATCTAGTGTATACAGAAAATTTATCAGGGTAATAAAAAAAAAAATCAAAGAAAACTGCACTTGATACACAAAACAGCAATTGATAGAATCAAAACTTGGTATTTTAAGCACATTGGACAGACCTCCTTCTGAGTATGCAGACATTACCAAAAAGCATTTAAAAAAAATGACAGAAGAACAGCTTTTGTATAGGAATCAAAGATATTTCCATAACTGGTGCCAAAACCTCTCCCTTACAAAGTGTACAAATTGACAAGCTTCAAATTAATCTTAGTTTCACAAGATTTGTAGATATTATTGAATAGATTATTTGATTTGAAATTGGCAAGATCTCAAAAATGCTCCACAAGCAGTACTTCCATACTCAAGAAACTTAATCTATCAAGTCTAAAGTGTTAACCTCCCTATTTTATTGTCTCACTTTGAAGTACAACGCAGACATTCTAAAGGATCTATATGCCTTTGGAATAAAAGAGTAAGAAAAAGACTTGATTTTAAATGAGGAATGCATGAACATCTGCAAGGAAAAACAAACTAACAAAAACAATACCAAAAGAATCCCAAACACTAAAACACAACTCCAAGAGGAAAAGAATAAGTAACAGGTTGTCATAACATTGGACTATTTATTTCTTTAGTATATTCTACTTTCAGCCAGAATAAACCAAGGCACAGTGATAGTGCTAAAAAGCCTACTAAATTCAAATTTCATCTCAAACTGGGGTAAATAATGAAGTATTAAAGTCACCTGTAGATGAGGGAAAAATCCTTTATCGAGCTATATTTTAAACACACCTTTTTCATTAGACATGGTCCTGGCTTCTTGAATTGTTGAGGTACTTCAGAACCTGTGTAGTTTAGCTGTACCTTGATTTCATAGCTGCAGGAAAGACAGCATGAATGCAATGCCTCCCATTTTTGATAGGAAGTGCAATGCCTGCTTTTGTGTTAGCTGAATTTTAAATTCTTCCATGCAAAGATTTGGAGAGATGCTCCTGCTTTCAGCAGTTATTTTTATATTCAGGTAGTTTATGGTTCTACCAACACTGTGAAGGAATCTCAAAGGGCTAGGGAAGAAAGGAGAGGAGGAACAGTAGGGAAGGAAGGATGGATATTCTCTGATATGTTCTCACAGAATTGAACATCTAAACAGTTTTAACTACAAACCAATGATAATTTGATATCAAGTTTTATGTGAATCACAAAGAAATATCAACCTGGCTACAAAAATGGAAGTTATAACTTTTTTTTTTTAATTAAAAACCAGTGCTATATGTCTCCAATATTTACAAAAGCAAGTGTTCTCCATTATTGCTGCAGTTAAAAAAACACAGGCCTACTTAAAGAAAGATATGAAGAATAATTTTAGCATGTGAACAAAGCTGATGTAATTCATCAAGGTGTCAGAAGATGTCATTCCTGTAGAAAATCTTTAAGGCAGCCATAACTTTAAAATATAGCTCATCCTATGTACAGACCTATATTTAGAAAACACACTATATCTCTCTAGACATTTAGTAGAGGTACTTAATCAGGTAGTAATGAAAACAGCATTAGTATTTTCAAACTGATTTATTCCTAATACTGTTTATTAACATATTGAAGTTAAAATTTCACTTCCTTTTGCTTTGCTTTTAAGCTTCATTAAATGCAATTCAGATTATTTCTACAGAAGATATAAGAATACATTCTATTCTACATTCAAGAGATGGGAATCACCAATATTTTTGGGACTAGTCTTACGCTATCAGAGGTTTCTCCAATAGCTAAACCTGCCATAAGAATGCCAGGTTTCTGGAGATTCTGGTTTTATGTTAGAAGTTAGTGATAGAGGAAGGAGCTGGTTTTGCATTCCTTTTTTTTCTGGACTACCTTTTTCAAATCTAAGTTTGTAGATGGAATCCAACCTAGTATTTAAATGCATAACCTTCATTTTTTTTCTCATGTGATCCTGCTTTAAGCTTATTTAAATATAAAGAAGTATGCAACTGTGTTTTGTTCCCAAAAATGGAACAGATATAGACAAGAAACTGAAGTTCAGTTACTTCATTTGGTAGAGTTAGAAATTAATATGAAATACCTCTGAAGTTGACAAATTACATTCACATTTGAATCAAGTTTGGTTCAATCAGTAGTCTATACACTGTAGCTATTATCTAAGGAATCGCTGAATGAAAATAATACAACACTGAATAATTTCATATGGGGTGAATTATTGACCCTCAAAAGCAATTATTCAATTCACTTCTGTGAGGCTTATAATTTTATTCTCTGTATTTCAATTGAAGTAAATAGTCTGAGATATGATGGGACAAGTTTTGTAAAAATGAGGGTTTTTTTAAATGAGAGAAAAACATCACTTATTGTTTTCATTAGATAAGTGTGTTCTAGTAGTTACTGAAAAGTTAACTTGCTACCTAAGAACATAAAACCAGACATAGCTGAATATACAAAATATCTATCTAACCTTCCCTCCATCTTTTACGGAAGGTTAGAATGTTGGTTTTTAACATTTAAAGAAAAAGTATAACAGATCAACTGCAGAGGAAGAGTCAGGGTGGGGTTTGACAAACAATGGTATAGCCAAAATCAGAACACCATAACAAAATGACTGCCAGACATCCTGAACCAGCCTCTTTCACTACATTTTTAATATAAAATGTCTGTCTTGAGTCTTTGAATGCATGATTAAGTATTTTCATACTCATGTATTCTCCTTTGCACATGCTGTGCACCATACGGTACCATTCAGCATTCTTCATATGAACATTTAAGTTTTACAGGTTAAAAAACCCCTCAAAATTCTCATTTCTGAGAAGTTCACTACTTTCACGTTGTATGAATGTTACTGCACAAGCATCACTGAATAAACCCACACTTTCTAGTTTGACCATATAAAGCAGAAAAGTATTACTAGCAGAACATGTATCAGGCTTCCAAGAGAATCCAAGAACCATGTCTAAGACATATTTTTAACACTTTCTTTCTTCTAAAAATATTATAAAATATAAAAATTTCACAATCCAGGCAGTCGTGTTCACACCACACTTACTTTCAGAAAAAAGAATCACTAAGTTAACACCACAGGCTTTCAACATTCATCTCAAACTAAATATTTTAATTACCATTTAAACACATCCCAATTCATATGAAGTCAAAACTGAGATTTTTACAGCTTTAAAATGTTTTAATGAATTTATATGTTTCTATTAATTTGAATTTCTGACTGATATGAAAGACATTTCCAGTGGAACTGGGGCCACTGGAGTTGCTGGTAATATTGTACAATACATTCCAGTAGGGTCAGGATTACAACAAAAAACCTTTACTTATTAGTTTTTTCTGATCATATACCCAGTGGTTGATAAAAAATAAATCCATTCTAAATCAACCATTCTGTTTAAAAGTCTTTTAAGAAAAAAAAAAATAGATATTTTTTCCCCAGTTATAACAAACATGAAAGATGGCAATGACAACTAAGGAGTAATTAATGACTACGGAGTATTATTACACCACAAAAATTTTCCCAACAACTTTCATAGAACCAATGTAACCCCAAAGCATAATCTTGACCATTAACAAAACTCAAAATGCAGCACATGTTTATTCATGTATGTGGTAACCACAAGCACAAAACAGTTTTTTCATCCTAAATTAATTTGTACAACTGTAAACTTTAGTCGACTTTCATGTACACTTTTTTCCTTTATAAACCAAAGCATTTTCACATCTATAAACTTCTCAAAGTTCACAGCTCTACCCTGAATATGTCATTTAAATAACAGTCAGAAAATTTCATGACACCAAATAATGCCTACCATCCAAGCTTCTTCATATAAAATACCTTTTCAAATCCACTGCAGGTTTTTATATAGCATTAATGTAGTAGCCAGTGATGACACTGATTAAAACACCATTGCAGGAGTTGCCATCAATTACTCATTTTTGCTTATGTGCTCATTTAAAAATAAAAATGAAAACAACAAACAAAATAACATGTAACATTTTTGTTACTTACCCACAGCATACTACAGAAAAGCATTAAGCATACTTGACAACCAGGAATTCTGTTAACCTTCAGTTACTCACCTAGGAAAGAGAAGAAAACACATAAGCACTCTTTGTGGGGAGGAAAGACAACAGTATTAATTTATAATGTACACAATAAGCTTTTATGTTTATTAAATTTTTGAAATAAAATATCTTTAAGTTAATAAATCTTTAATATATTTAAGAAAGGAGCTGGAAATATTTCACAGTGAGGTGGATCACAAAGCAGGTAGAAGTTGCATTTGGGTAAAATCCAGCCAGTTTGTTCATCTGTAGTGTTTATACAATACTGTTCTGCTGCCACAAGAGGAGTCTCAAAATCTTCCACAACCAAACTAGATTCCCTGTTCAGAATGTGCTGCCTAAAGCAACATTTTAACAGAACACAGTTACAAAACTAATTAAGTTTTGTGACTACCATAATCACTTTCAAGGTTTCCCATGAAGCCTGGTGGGAGATCCAATGTTTTGCCCGATAAAATTAGGCAACTTTTCTTAACTGGTACATTTATATATTTTTATCTTATTCTCCATTTAACAGAATAGTGAACATATTATGCTTTAGGTAATAGCAAGTAAGAACAATGGTATATTCTTCTAGAGGTTTAATAAATTCAGCATTTATTACTGAACAGTGTGAATGGAAAACAATGATGAATATCAGAATAAGAAGTTTCTTCATCAATGTATATGCATAAGCAACATTTTTAAAAAAGGCTCAGATCTCAATTGTTTAAAATAAATAGGAAAAAACAATAAAAGCAAATTAAATGGCACCTTTACCACAGAAGCTAATATTTTCCTCTAATATATTAAACAAAAATTGCATTAGCTGAAGGAAAGGCTATGTCTTTTCAAGTTTGGAAGATTTTGCCACTGAACTAAACTACAAAGGACATAATAAAATAGAAGTTGCTAGAAACTGAGCATAAATGGAGGAAAAAAAAAAAAAAAAACAAAAACAAAAACAATTACTTGCTAGTCCTCTACACCAGTGAAGAAAATTTATGAGCAATATGATTTTTCCATAGTAGCTTTGAAATGGTAAAAGCATCCGTGTAAATAATGCTTTTGACATGTGATTTACTTTGGTTTTTAATGTTGGTATAGAAAGTACTTTGAATTACTTAGGCTCTTGAATGCTTCTAATAGCCATCTTCTGTTAAGATGTTTGTGTGTCTCAGTACCCAGTCAACATGTACAGTCACAACCATGAGATATCTAAAATACAGTTATTTAGGTGTATAACTCACAAAACCTCAAAGCATCCCATCTCAAGGGTGATACCAGCAAAGCACTGCTACATTTCAGTGCAGGGATGGCCACTGATGCATCTCAGAAAACTCACTTTAGCAGAAGTATAAAACACTAGTGAGACAAAGCTCTTTCCCAAGCAAGCAATTGAAAATCAATACCAATAGTATTTAAAAATATTAATTTACCATTATTGTGTAACTTAACAAAATACATCAAATCTCTACCCAACAACCAAACCATGAAGTATCTCTACATCCAGTTTCAATAAGGGCTAACAACAATAACACACCAGCAAGGAAAAGGTTTGCAAGGTTCAAATATAGGCTGTAGTAGTTTTGTTGTTGCCACATCATTAGCAGGAGTTACCTTTTTATGGTTTTAAATAAGAATAATTCCTTTACAAACAGCAACTATGCAGAAGTGTAATTTAGAGACCCACAAAACTGCAACTTCTTTCAGCAAGTACTTCAAATTATATCAGCATCGCAGTGAAAACCTTCCAAGCAACTGTATTTCCCAACTATGTGCTTTTGTGATTTCCCAGTGTCAGACTATTAATGTGAAAGCAAATTGTAGTTATTAGTCAAAAATAGTGAGTAAAATGCTTTACAAGCTTAAAGTGACCTTGAGACCGTCTTGTAAAATATTGATAGCCAAAACAATTGCTGTTTCGTGATTGCTCCTGACTGAATTAAATCCTACTTCAATTGAAGAACTGAGTTAAACATCATTAAACAACTTTTAATTCAACACTAGGTTTTTACTTTCAAATGTATACGGGACTACATAGGAAATCTGAACATAAGGAAGGGTAGCCAGTCAGAAATACACCCAAAACAAAGATTATCAGTCAATTTTACTATGCTACTGGCGTACTGGGCACAGTAATTGCATCAGTATAGGATGAGATAACTTGTCCACACAGGTCTTCTTAATTTAAGTTCTTATGTTAGTTGTGTGCCTTAGTGTAATTGGGGTTTTGGGGGGTTTTGTTTGTTTGGGGTTT
>NW_010313155.1:0-1257 GCF_000700745.2 Antrostomus carolinensis
GAAATGGGAGAGCAAATTCTGAACAGAACTATATGCTGTAACCCCCAAATGTTCTGTGGGCACAGGCAACTAATTTAATTGTAGCTTGTGGCACAAATAATCTACCAATATCTGTGAGATCTTAGAACTGGTATTTGAAGATTGTGTTTTCATCACAACTTTTGTTTTCTGTATCTCCCAAGTATAGTGTCATTTTAGTGACTAAAATAAATTAGAAAGTTTTTTGTACAAGAAGTAGGCTACAGCTTTTAATAAATGTAATATTCATTTTTACTTTCAAGTGTAGATACCAAAGTAAATTCTATGCAACTTGACAGCTACCTTCTGCATGGCTGTTATTCAGGACATTACAAAGCCTTTCTAACAAATAAAATCCCTTTCAGACCCACTTAACTGAAAATTATCAAGCTGTTTGGTCTTTAATGAATTGGATGTTTATTAAATGAGAATAAATTAAATTATTTGCATCAATTTAAATACCTATGTTCCACTAACTGACAGATCTGAATTACTAATGATTCACAAAGGGGAAATTTGTTATTAGTGATAAGAGGATCACTTCTCAATAATATTTTAAATTATTCAGAGGAATAATACTCTGAGCAATTTAATATGTAACATGGATTTTCAAAAATATTTATCTCAACTATTTTCTTTAAATGAGTGGAAAATATCTGAAGCAACAAGCAGAAAAGCATTATTAGATTCACATATGTGGTGGGTTGACCCTGGCTGGATGCCAGATGCTCATCAAAACCCACTCTATCACTCCCCCTCCTCAACTGGACAGGGGGCAAAAAAATATAACAAAGGCTTGTGGGTCGAGATAAAGACAGAGAGAGATCATTCACCAACTACTGGCATGGGAAAAACAGACTAGACCTGGTAGGAAAAAGATGAATTTTAATTTATTACCAATCAGACAAGAGGATAATGAGAAATAAAACCAAATCTTAAAACACTTTCCCCCACCCCTCCCTACTTCCTGAGCTTAACTTCTCTCCCAATTTCCACCTCCACCTTTGCAGCAGCACAGGGGGATAGGGAATTGGGGTTGGGGTCAGTTCATCACACGTTGTTTCTGCCGTTCCTTCCTCCTCAGGGGGAGGACTCCTTCCCCCGCACCAGTGTGGGGTCCCTCTCACTGGAGACAGTCCTCCACGAACTTCTCCAACATGAGTCTTTCCCACAAATGACATTTATTTGAGAACTGTTTCAGCATGGGTGCGTGGGTCCTTTCCATGGTGTGCAGTCCTT
>NW_010313156.1:0-12199 GCF_000700745.2 Antrostomus carolinensis
CAGAGCTACTCTCCAGCAGGTCAGCCCCTAAAAGTAGAACAATGGAGTAGAACAACTGAACCTTGTACTTCTCAAGAAACTCGAGGTACCAACACTTTACTGCCAAATACTCTGTTCTGCTGTAAATTACGAGTGCGTAGGGGATCACTCTGCTACTGCAAAGCTCTAATCCTTCTGAATACAGGAGCAACTGAACTCCACTTCAAAAAGCCTTCACTACTGCCCTAATCCTTTTGCCATCAAAGCCCTGAGAAGGCTTTTCTGCTGCCTTCAATGGCAGTAGAGTTCAGCTGCTTCTAATAACTTCTTGAAAATCCCACCTGCTGCTATCAAACTTGCAGGAATATTTTGAAAGCACCTCATTGAAATTAAATAGTTGTCTAGATGTTTGCGTTGGAAACACACAGATGTTTTAAGGCTGCATTCAAATCCCCTAAATTTCACACGTGTTCAGATATGGTGAATCTTAGAAATCAAAATTTCATGGAGCAATTCAGATTGTTCTCTCTCTGGGACTCTGTTCAAGACCTTTAAAGCAGGCAATTTGAATACAGCCTCTCCAGTTTGTTGTTGAAGGATAAGAGAATGAAAATATAATGATAATTATTCTTTCAGATTTCCCCTGGGACCTAAAAATATTAACACTTGCAGCAGTGTGTTATGCTGTACTTCACAGTGGTTGAAGGCACTTTCTATTCCCACCACCTTTCAGAGGAGGATCAATAAAAAATGGGTTGTAATGAAGAATATGTGGCAAAATGACAAACACTGTAAAGAGAAAGATCCTTAAAAACCAGAGAGTCACTTATAATCATAGAATCATAGAATGGTTTGGATTGGAAGGGACCTTAAAGATCATCCAATTCCAATCCCCCTGCCATCAGCAGGGACACCTTCCACTAGACCACGTTGCTCAAAGCCTCATCCAGCAATAAAATAATCAAAGTCCTCTTCTGCCTCTGAAATACTTTGATATTAACATTTATGCAGGTTTTAACCACACAGCTGGTAAATAACAGCACTGTAATTATTAACAGTCAAACAGCCAGTAAGACAGACGTGGATTTTTATTTTCTCTAAGGGATTGCTTCATCTCACAGCCCTCTCCATGGTGCGGCCGATCCTTTTATTATAGAAGTTCACTGACCCAAACCAAAAAGGTCATTTAATCACATCCAGTAATTCACCCACCAAGACCAGACAGCACTGCTCTACTCCTTTTGACTGACCTCCTGCACACACAAATCACAGAACTCTCCCAAAATGCTGGATTAAAGAAACCTTTTTCAGAGAGACAGCAAATCTTGTCTATACTCCGAGCAATGGCAACTCCACCATTTCCTCTCAAAAGCTGTTCCAAACTTTCATTTTCCTCGCAGCTAAGAAACTGTGTCTCATTTCAAGGTTGAATTTGTCCAACTTTCAGTTGTTGAATCTTGCTATGCTTTTGTCTGCACGATTGAAAAGCCCCCCCACTATGCAAGAATAAATGCATCTTCCTTCCTGTCATTATCGCAAGTCTGATGCCACACGCTGGCACGGGGAAAGTCACGGAAGCAGAGACGCGCGGCACTGAGAACCAGCAGCAGGTTAATCAGTCCCCTGCCTGTGGATGAGCACTGGCACTGCCTTGAGACAACCTCGGCTCCGCGTGTGTACGCGCACTGTGTACTTCATTTCTTTAAATCCCTCCTGTTAAGGGAAGTTTAAAACAGAGACCAACCGAAAACCAAAAATCATTGACTCTTCAGTGGTCTGAAACTGCGAGTGTTAATCATAGAATCACAGAGTGGTTTGGGTTGGGAGGGACCTTCAAGATCATCCAGTCCCAACCCCCCCGCCATCAGCAGGGACATCCTCCACTAGACCACGTTGCTCAAAGCCTCACCCAACCTGGCCTTCAACACTTCCAGGGAGGAGCAGCCACAGCTTCTCTGCCCAACCTGGGACACTGTCTCACCACCCTCACACCAAACAATTTCTTCCTCACATCTCAGCTCCATCTCCCCTCTGCCACTTTCAAGCCATCACCCCTTGTTCTCTCACTCCCTGCCCTTGGCCAAAGTCCCTCCCCAGCCTTCCTGGAGCCCCTTCAGGTCCTGGGAGGCCACTAGAAGGTCTCCCCGGAGCCTTCTCTTCTCCAGGCTGAACAGCCCCAACTCTCTCAGCCTGTCCTCACAGCAGAGCTGCTCCAGCCCTCGCATCATCCGCGTGGCCTCCTCTGCACTGGCTCCAGTAGCTCCATGTCCTTGTGGTGTTGGTGGCCCCAGCACTGGAGGCAGCACTGCAGGTGGGGTGTCAGGAGAGCGGAGCAGAGGGGCAGAATCCCCTCCCTCCACCTGCTGCCCACGCTGCTCTGGGTGCAGCCATGTGAAGCTTGTAATGGCTGAGAAGAGTCACTTTGGGAAGTTCTGCTTCCATGATCAGACCTGTCCACCTAAGCTCTTATAAAGACATTTTTACCCTAAACTGCAGTTGAAACTTCCATGTAGGGTTGCATTTTCCACAACAAAATGAGACCTAACACATACTATGTGAGCCCAAACACCATCATTGGCCAAACTGTAGTTGTTTGTAAAGAAGAACAATGTACATGGGTTAGGTTACTCTGAAGTCTCTACCAAGGCCTTCATCAGGGACAACTCTCCCTAGGGTTAAGGTCACATGCTGTCTTCAGTCACCAGCCAAAAATCCTCTTGTTGGCAATGAAGAGCTGAACAATGACTGAGGATGGGATCTGAAACTTCTACAGTAAAAATGATTGAGGCTGAATAATCAGTGAATAAAATCAGGAGAGGACCAGAATTTGAGCACACATGGTCTTGGACCCATGGAAGATTTTCCCAGGAATAGACCAGGACAGTTTTTTAACATCCAAGTTGCACCTATACTGGCCGTGGTCAATACCAGTGATTTCTTCCTAGATTTTTGGAGACCTCTCCAAACTTCTCCCTTTTCCTTCTTCCCCTCCAAGTTTTCTAAGTGAAGAGTTCTTGGCTTACACTAGAGAAGGTGCAGGAAGACTGACCCAGCAGGGAGAGGTGAAGTCTGAGTTGAATGAGGTGAGTTGTATCTTCACCCTCCAAGACTGGAGCAAAAGGGAACAAGCAGGAGCACAGCAAAGAATATCAGTAATTAAAATCCTGTGAACTTTTAAGATTTGAAATTCGCTGATGTGTGCACTAGATTACAGCTGCGTATTTAGAAAGGGACACGGCTGGGTTTTTACATCAACATTTAATGTGTATTTTCCAGATTGGCAAACTGTGCATAAATGTATGATCTCTGCACTAGAGGGAAGAGCCAGAGCTCCAACTCTGGATCAAACCAGAGAAATCAAAGACATGAAACAGAGCTATGACATTACTGGGCAGGAGAGACCCAATATAAAATCACAGAATCCTAGAATGGTTTGGATTGGAAGGGACCTTAAAGATCATCCAGTTCCAACCCCCCTGACAGCAGCAGGGACACCTTCCACTAGACCACGTTGCTCAAAGCCTCATCCAGCCTGGCCTTCAACACTTCCAGGGAGGAGCACCCACAACTTCCTTGGGCAACCTGTTCCAGTGTCTGACCACCCTCACAGTGAAGAACTTCTTCCTAATATCTCATCTAAACCTCCCCTCTTTCAGCTTAAACCCATTTCCCCTTGTTTTGTCATTAACTGCCCTTATGAAAAGTCCTTCCCCAGCTTTCTTGTAGCCCCTTCAGGTACTGGGAGGCCGCTATAAGATCTCCCCAGAGCCTTCTCTTCTCCAGGCTGAACAGCCCCAACTCTCTCAGTCTGTCCTCACAGCAGAGCAGCTCCAGCCCTCGCATCATCCTGGTGGCCTCCTCTGGACTTGTTGTAGCTGCTCCAGGTCTCTCTTGTGATGGGGGCTCCAGAACTGGACGCAATTACAAGTTCTTTGGAAAAATAAAGAAAGAATAAAGTTTCTCTGATAGGACAACTGCTGAAGGAATTGGGGCAGCCACAGTCTGTGCTTCATGAAGCACTAGCAAGGTACCAAATGGCAAATTACAAATTGTGGATTTCTACAGCAGTCCTGAGGTGGTTAAAGTGCCAGTTAAAGCAAAGATATCCTCAGACAACTACTGAGCTGCTGCTGCAATTCCTGAAGGATCAGTCTTAAGTTTACTCCCATCCAATTTTTATTAATGACTTCAGTACAGAACAAAGAGAGTGTTGAAAAGGCCCTACTGAAGTTTGCAGAGGCATCCTTCATAGAAGGAAAGATGAGGTTGTCATAGAAGGAAGAACTAGATGAACTCAGGAACTAGAGTGAGAAAAATAAGATGAAATTCCATAGCATGAAACACAAGGCCAGGGACTGGGCTAATACTGAGAATTTCTGCTGTGAGCTGGCAGCTGCTGGAAATGACAGAGGTGAAGGGTCCAGGTTTATTAGTCCATCCCAGGAGAACTGAGAGTCACAAATGTGACACGGGCATGAAAAAAGCTAAATGCAACTCCAGAAAATATCAGGCAATTCTAGCAGAGATGAGCTATTGCTATTATATTGGGCCCAGCAAGATCTCATCTGAACAACCCGTAAATTGTGGGTAATTTAAGTTCAAGTAAGATATACTGAAGGGTAGATTAGGGCAGGAGGAGCTGTGTTGTCAGAGGAAACTAAAAATCTTGGCTTGTTTAGCCTGGCAAAAAGAAAGACAAAAGGAGAATTTGATTATTCTACATAAACACCACAGGGAAAATACCAATAAAAAGGAAAATCTATTTATGCTAAAACATGCTGTTAAGAATAAGTATGTGCAGACCAGCCATGAATACACATAGGCTGGAAATTAGGATGTTTCCAGCCATCAGAGGCTGTGGGGGTTTGAACAGCATTCTAGTGGGAATGGCAGGGGCAAAAGTCTTCACAATTTGAAGCTGAGGCCTTACATTTATGATGCACATTATAAACACAATTACTAACCACAGCTGGGTTCTAGCCATGTAACCCATGAGGGCACTTCCATTTCTAGGTGGAAATGATTGCTTACAGCCTCAGAGCTTGCCAGGTATGAAGAAATTCCCACCTGGGTCCTATCCACTAAAAAAGGATGCAATACATACATGACAAAAAAATATCCTCTCCCAATTATTAGAGAAACTAAAAGATTTTAAGATTTGCCTACCTTCAGAGGGAGTCTACCAGGTCCTAGTGATCACAGTTTCACAGAGGTTTTTACAATAAGCAGTTGTCAGAAAAATCTGAACTAAAACCAGCCTGCTTCATCCTCCATCCCTCCACCTTCCTTGGTACTCACACACAAGAAATCCAGTTTCTGAATGCAGAAAAGCATCTTCCCAGAGTGCCTTTTAACAGGAAAAGAGTGCCCAAATATTCTACATGCTTAAAAGCTGTGTGCAATAGCCCTTTCACAAGCAGGGATGATCTGTGTAGTCAGTTTTGTAAACAGAAAAAAAACCCCATGGTCTTTATCCTGTCACTTATATTTGGATGGTGATATTAGGAAGATAATTTACCTCACCTCCTACCTCCCTGCCTCTTCTTATCCCTTCGCTATTGAAGTACCAGGAGCTCTGTTGTCAAGTCACTTGAAACCAGACACAGAAATGCAGAAGAGATTATAGTGTGGGCAGAAGTCTCAAACAGCTTTATACCATCTGCTAAATCAGGCAGAGTCTGAGTGCAGGAAGTCTGCAAGTATCAGATCCTGCCGAGGAAACAAAAAGATATGTGGTCAAACACATGCACCCAAGGGGAAAGGTCTAAGGGTTTAAATATGCCTGTGGAGTAAGTATTCATGACCAGCAAGCATATGAAACAAGGCACAAGCATGCTGCAGGCTATTTGTGCAGTAGAATGGAAATTGGGGAATCTTTCTAATGAGACTTAAAGGAACAAGGGCATTTCCAACAGAGAAGAGCAAATATCCTACTACTAAGGGCATTTATATAATCACTAGCGGGTGATTTGAGTCATGTCTTGTTGGGGTTTCAGCCTCAGATTTTACAGAATCCAAGTGTTTTAAATGGGATGATTAAATTGCTAAACTAACCCTAACAGATCTTTCATTCTCTGTGGGTCTGCTTCAATTCTCTCTGGAGCAGATTTTAAAGTCTCATTAACTTCAGTGGATGAAGAATCATGCCATAAATATCTAAAGTTTTTTTATATTATGGCTTGCAAATGCCTACATCTTAGCATTACTCTTCCACAGAGCCAACATCTAGTGGAGAAAAAAACCCAAAAAACCAAGCTGAAGGGCTAGTCCTGCTGTTTTGAGCAATGAAACAAACCCCTTCTTTTCCATGTATGTTTTCCAGGTTCCATTTATGGACCAGGGCTCCAGTTCAACAGATCAAAGGATGAACCTTGCCCCCAAAGCCTGGAAATCAAAACAGAAAGAGAAGTACTGACCAACCAACAGAAAATAATCCCAGGTGGAATTATAAACAGTAGTCTCAGTCCTAAAGCTAACCACTGGCTTTTTGCCAAGCCTGTGCCAAGAGACAGTTTTAAGGAGGTATTTAAGAAGTGTAATGAAGTAGATTTATGGTTGTTTAATGAAGCTCTTCCCAGTATGCTGCATAGCCTGGGAGCAGGCAGGAAACAGTTGTTTAAGGGATTTACAAGAGGACAGTGGAAGCCAGAACCAGCAGAAGCCAAAATCAACCTCAAACTTGAATGAAAAATGACAGGTAGGGGAAGTAAGGACATGAAATATCTTCAAAGTAAAGGCAAGCAGCTTACAGATGCAAAAGATGAGTCATTTGAAAGACATGAAAAGGGAATAAATCAAAATATTCAACACACAGTAACCAGTTTATGGGTCAGAATGTCAAGTCAGAATGTGAGGTTGTTGAAGCTGATTGGGAAAAAGTGGCGAGTGCCTGGCTAGAAAAGAGTGTTCTCTTAGAGCCAGCCATCAAAAATGAAGGAGAAACAAACTTAGATATGAATGTGGGCAGGCAAAAGCACACTGGGAGCAGAACAGCAGATCTAAGTTTCACCATTCTAAATAGGACAATCTGCGGATGAGACCAAGCAGAGGAAAGGTACAGCAAAAAAAAATCCACAAGCAAAGGAAGTGAGGGATAACACATTCAAAGCCCACAGAAGATCATAGATTCATAGAATGGTTTGGGTTGGAAAGGACCTTCAAGCTCATCCAGTTCCAACCCCCCTGCCATCAGCAGGGACACCTTCCACTAGACCACTTTGTTGCTCAAAGCCTCATCCAGCCTGGCCTTCAACACTTCCAGGGAGGAGCAGCCACAGCTTCCTTGGGCAACCTGTTCCAGTGTCTGACCACCCTCACAGTGAAGAACTTCTTCCTAATATCTCATCTAAACCTCCCCTCTTTCAGCTTAAACCCATTTCCCCTTGTTTTGTCATTAACTGCCCTTATGAAAAGTCCCTCCCCAGCTTTCTTGTAGCCCCTTCAGGTCCTGGGAGGCCACTAGAAGGTCTCCCCGGAGCCTTCACTTCTCCAGGCTGAACAGCCCCAACTCTTTCAGCCTGTCCTCACAGCAGAACTGCTCCAGCCCTCAGGAGGAGGGAGGCAAATTCTTTGCAGAGGCAATGGAAGGCTGAATGGTCACGACAGAAGAGGCATGGGAGTGAGGTGGGAGACGTTTTTAGGAAGAAAGGAATGGTTGATTGTATGGAACGGTGATGATGTAAATCAGGAAGACGGCAGCCTAGAGTGGCTCTGGCTTTGTCTAAGAAAAGGTTGGTATGAGCTGGGACAAGAGTAGTTTTGATGGAATGTCAAACTCAAGTTTGATACTCCAGTCAAACTCAGAGAGGACCTGTGCTAGAATGAGGGAGGGACTCCAGGCAATTTTACAGATGGTGGATTCAGTGAGCTTGGAGCTGAAGGGAGGAATGACAGCAGCAGAAGCAAGCAGGATGGTTTTATTTCATTTACTTTATGGTAAGTGAGGCTACAGCATCTTTATACAAGGAGGAATAATCAAGGGAAAAGGAATGGAGAGGTCAGGAGACTGGATAACGTGAGGTCACCAAAATAAGTCAAGGGTTAGAAGAAAGACAAAAATAAAACTCTTTAATCCCTGAAAAATGGAAGGAAGATGGAGAGGTAAGATGAAAGCCGTGCTTTGCCTTTCTTTCTCTCAAAAAGGAATTGGCAAGATCCTATGTGGAAAAAGAAGTCAAAATAGGAAAAGGGGAGGGTGGAATGAAAGCTACATAATCATAACAGGCTGCCAAGTGCTGTTTTCCCAATTCTTCTCTGGAATATTTCCTTATAATTTAACTTCATGTTGGGCTGTGCCTTACACATTCACACTCTCCTGTCCTGGCCTGTGTCCAGAAGAATTTGCAAACAGAGTATTTTAAAAACACAGAGCCCTCACTGAAGTCAGTGTGCTGCTGAAATCAAGTGATCCACACCATTGTTCAGCTGTAATTAAACTGGAGGCACATTATTTGCTCAAACACTACTGTTTAATTTATCTGTTTGCTCCAGAAGGTGTTTTCCATTTTCCCATCGTTCTCCTGTGAATAGACAATGCTTAACCAATTTCCAGGAAGCAGTCTTTTTCTTTCTTATTTTTTAAAGTGAAAGGCAGAGGCAGAAGAAGAACAAATTAGTTAAAGCGTAAAGGTTTCCACAATACCTCTGAGAGCCATTCCAGCCTGGTGCCTTGGGACTGTTAAATCTTCTCTCTAAACAAAGGCTGCTCTGAGTGTAAATCTCATTAACATACAACAGTCCTGCTTGACCTGACTTTGCTCTTCCCTGAAGTGATTGAAGTGTAGACAAGCTCCAGCAGTATCAGTAAATTTACATTAGTCTAACAGGTCAGAATCTGAACGACTGAAATAGTTTTGGAAAGGAAATTTCACATTACCATACTGTCAGTCTGTATTGACTGAAACCATGCTGAGACAACTGTTTGGTTCTCAAAAATTTTTAAAGAATTGAGACAGAAGTTTGAGCACATGTCTGCTTCTGAGGAAGGACTGTGGGTGTAGAGAAGGGCCCTGATCTGGAATTCACTGAAGCAAACATTCTTTTATGAGATTTTAGCTGTACTTTAGACTCAAGTTCTCACCCTGGAGCAGATCTAGCAATAACTTTTTTTTCCCAGGGTGGATTTCATCATTCCTTTTTTTGGCTAACATGGTTTTGTCGAATAACAAGCCTTTGCAAGGTTTGCTAGGAGCTATAAAATACCCCTTCCAACTGCCACTTGAGCCTTCACAGAACCCCAGAGCTGGTGGTAGCCCATATGAAACAAATGCCCTTTCCTTGCAGTATAGAAATTCCCATATATTTACAGAATCACAGAACCACACAGAATTGCAGTGACTGGAAAAGACCTTTAAGACCATCAAGTCCAACCATAAACCTCACACTACCAATTCCACCTCTAAACCACAGAATCATAGAATGGTTTGGGTTGGAAGGGACCTTCAAGATCATCCAGTTCCAACCCCCCTGCCAGCAGCAGGGACACCTTCCACTAGACCATGTTGCTCAAAGCCTCATCCAGCCCAGCCTTCAACACTTCCAGGGAGGGGGCTTCCACAACTTCCTTATGTTCCTGGGCAACCTGTTCCAGTGTCTGACCACCCTCACAGTGAAGAGTGTGTCCCTAAGGACCTTGTCTACCCGTCTGTTAAATCCCTCCAGGGATGGGGACTCCACCACTGCCCTGGCCAACCCCTTCCAATGCCTCAGAACCCTTTCAGCAAAGAAATTCTTCCTCACATCCCATCTCAACTGCCCTGACCACAACTGGAGCCCATTTCCTCTTGTCCTGTCCCTTGGTCCTTGGTTCAACGGACCCTCCCCCACCTCTCTCCACCCTCCTTTCAGGCAGTTGTAGAGAGCAAAGTCCAGCCCCATGTGCTTTCAGACTAAGTTCTGCCAGGGAACTCTGTAGTCCTTGGTGTCCTTCTTATCCCTTTCCAGTGTGAGCTGCATTTTGTGTTTTAGACTTGTGCTGATCATACAGGAAGACTCCAACAGAGCAAGAAACTGGACCTGCAATCCCCATGGACCAGCCTAGCTATTTTTTAGGCAGCCCTCCCCCTTGACAGCAACTTCAAAATGTATGAGGGCTGGTGAATATTCATCTGTAGCATCTGTACTAATCTGCATTCTGTTTGCAAGGAAAACTGGTATCCAGCCTTTTCACAGGGCTGACACAAGGGACAGGCTCACATACATGGGCTCACTTACACCCTCACAATTTAGAGGAAAACCCAAAGCTTCAGTGAAGTCAAAATAACAGGTAAGTGCTGGCTCTCTGCAGAATGTAAGATTTGTTTTGGTCATGCTAGTGAACAGAAGCCACATTTTACTAGTGTTAGGTTTAATAGGATCCAATTAATATGCAAATTTCAAAAATAATTAAATATACATGCCATGATGGAGTTGCATCCGAGTATATTTTCTAATTAAAAAATCCCTCCCTGTCTCTGGCAGTCCTCTAACCAGTGGGCTGGGCAGGCTCCCAGCAGAGCTGATGCACAAAGCAGACAGACATGAAATGGTAGGAATGGGTATTGCAGAATGGCCGAGGGATTTTGTTACTTGGGTACCAGTTCTGTACTTCATGTTTGGCTTAACTAATGGTACTTCTTCCTCCCTCTACTTCCTAATGAAAAGTTGACTCACATATTCAACAGTCTCCAAAGGGTAGTTAACACCTGCTTGTAAAAAACCACTGTCACCTTTGATCCAAGGACACATTTGTGCTGATTGGATTGCCAAAAAAAAGATTTTAAGTTCATGTCTGTTAGAATAGGGGTCACTCTTTGTATTATGGGTACATTTATTTTTGATTTATGGTGTTAATAAATTATTAATAGATGTTGCAGGCATAAGTAGTCCACATTATAGATGGCTACAAGCAACCCATTAACCTGTTGGACTTCAGCAGTCTGTAGGAATTAACCATTTAATGAAACTGTCGTAACACAAATGAGCCATTTCACTACTGTGCCTTCAACATACGACTGAAAACTGCTCCTCAAGGGAAAGGGTATTTCTTACAGCAGGTACAGCTGCAGAAGGAGAAAGACAACTCCTGGCTTCTAACTCCTAGATTCTCTGGATCCTTTCCACAGCCCTGGGCCACTAATTCAAACTGCAGTGCCTCTACTTACTCATATTTAAGCTGGAGATGACTGGCTTAAGTAGCTAGCAGAGATTGCCTTTTGCTCTGCATTTTGAGATGCAATATAGGCTTGCAAAGGACAATGAACATATTTTTTTGCTTGCCCACAATGTTTTTTTCAATTCCTATTAGTTTACACAGTGTAATTCTTTTGCGTCCAGGCCTGGAGCCCCCAACACAAGAAAGATGTGGAGCTGTTGGAGCAGGTCCAGAGGAGGCCAGGAAGATGATGCAAGGGCTGGAGCAGCTCTCTGCTGAAGAAAGGTTGAGGGAGCTGGGCTTGTTGAGCTTGGAGAAGAGAAGGCTCCAGGGAGACCTCACTGTGGCCTTCCAGTACCCGAAGAGAGCTTAGAAACAGGAGGGAGAGCAATTTTTTCCATGGGCAGATAGTGACAGGACAAGGTAAAATGGTTTTAAACTGAGAGAGGGGAGATTTACTTGAGATATTAGGAGGAAATTCTTTCACCCAGAAGGTGGTGAGGCACTGGAACAGGTTGCCCAGAGAAGTCATGGATGCCCCATCCCTGGAAGTGTTCAAGGCCAGGTTGGACGGGGCCCTGGGCAGCCTGATCTAGTGGAAGGTGTCCCTGCTGATGGCAGGGGGGTTGGAACTGGATGGGCTTTAAGGTCGCTTCCAACCCAAACCAGTCTGTGATTCTAGGATTCTCTCTCAGAACGCTTCTTTCTTAGCCCTCCATTTGATAGAAAGTGCTTTACATGATCATAATCAATAGCAAACCACAGCCACAAGGTATTTTTAGTCAAAGGGGCTACTGAAACAGTAGCTTGAATTTGGCTGTATGAGCAACAAGCCACTGTCTTTCCCTCCACTTTTGTTACTCACTTCTGGCATGATTTCAATCTTCTCATAGCGCCGCTTGTAGGGAAGAGTCAGCACCTCTGCTCTGCGGTAGGACATGGGTGGAGGCTGGCAGTCGATCATCAGATCTGTGCGATGAGACTGGGTGGGAGGTGGCTGAGTGTACTGCTCTGGGCAGACGACATGGAGAGGCTGGAAAAGAAAAAAAGAGTGACTTAAGAGCTCTGAAGAGAAGGACTTGGGAGTGG
>NW_010313157.1:0-18382 GCF_000700745.2 Antrostomus carolinensis
TTCTAAAAATGGGGGTTATGTTCCCCTTTTTATATAGTATATAATGCTATGCACTTTTTCACCCCTCTTTAGCCAAATTTAAAGGCTAAACCAAAATGGAGCCCTGAACATAGTTTATCAGAGACTGGCTTGATAAATTATTTCACTCTGTTTCAATTCATTTAGAGATTAATAATATGATAGCTCTTTTTTTTAATTAAAAACCACTTTTTTTTTTCATTCCCCCCCCCTCCCCCAATCTATTATGAAATAAGGAAGACAGAATTGCTGTTGTGAAGGTACATGCATTAATATATTTAAGAAAATATATTCAAAAATTTTCTCCTTGCTCCTAGGCAACCTAGACAGCTTTACAGCCCGTCTCCTAAATAATCCTCTGACCTGGACAGCATAGCAGTATAAGTGTATTAGTAGAACAGTAGTAAATTTACAATTAGTAAATTGTCAGAGCCATTTTTATAGACTGACAATATTTTCCAGAGGAGGAAAGATCTCCTCTGTAGTCTTGCTATGTAATCTACATGCAGAGAAGGACAAAAAGAAGCAGATGGAAACTTCTTCTACTTTCTTCCTGCAGCCACAAGCTGGAGTACCACAGGCATGCTGTCTTAATGGTACCCATTCTGGCAGATGGCAGCAACAATGTTTAGCCTGTATGTATGACAGACTTATATGTAAATATATCCAGTTAGGAGAATATTTGATGTGGTAATGATGAAGACTGTGGTATCTTTCTAATGTTCTCTGGCATCTGTATTTTCTCTTTGGCTGGCACAAACTAGGAAAAAAAAAACCCAAAACTATTTAGTGCACCTTCTTTTTCTTTAAGCACTGCTGGGTCAGAACCTCAACTCAACAAAACATGAGTAGATCAGTCCCCATAGACGTGAGAATTAATGAAACAACAATATTGATTAACAGGAATTTAATAAAGCATTATTGCAATGAAAAATCTTCAATAGGAAACTTCAAAGGAAGAAGGGATACATGTACTTTGTCTGTTATTTACCATAGTATTACAACCACGTCTGGAGTCTAAAGCATCGTAATATTACTTAACAGATCTAAAGATAAGGAGTGAGAGTATGGCATACTGCAGATTTGTTGTTGGTTTTGTTTTGTTTTGGGTTGGGTTTTTTAAATGGCATATAATGAGAAATATGGTTAACATACTGAAATAAGAGCATAGTATTCCACATAGTATACCTCATGCGCACTCCCTTGCTTAGCCATGCAAAAGAAAGAACATACAAAAGAGTACATTCTCATCATCAGTCTTCTGTTCACATGAGTAGCCTCAGTGACTTAATGGGTCTATTCATGTCACAAAATATTTCCTATGTGACCATGGTTTGCAGGGTTGCTCCTAAGTTCTGAAAGAGTCTTTTATAGCACAGCAAATGACTAAGTAAGGGAACTATATGTTCCTTACTACACAAGCCTTTGATTTCAATGATTTGGTAATCTGAGCCAGGTTGAAACTAATTACTTGAGGCTTACTTAGGACAAAAACGTGAAACTGGTAAAGAATGCCTGTGGATATGAGTGACTGAACTCTTTGAAAATGTGCTTGCCCTCCTTTTCCTTATAAATGAGATTCAGGTGTAATTATTGCTTCCTAATACAATTAATCTTCATGATGAATTACACACATTAATGTACAGAGAATAATTTGTAATTGACTTCTTTCTTGTAGTGGTTCTGTGTTTTTGACAGGTTGAAGAGGGGCTGGAAGTGCACAAAGTTACAGTATCCAGGGATATCCCACGGCAATACTTGCTGACTAGTGTAAAAAGAGAATGATAAACGGGGATCATAACCTGCCTATTCCAGGGGACTATTTATGAGGTTTCTGAGCTCTTCTCTAAGCTTGTCTTAAGTAACAAGTTAAGAAAACAGAGTAATGGCAAATTACATTAAAGTTTACTTTGAAACGTTTCTTCAGCTACTGATAAAACTGCCAGCTTTTTGGTAAGTATAAGATTACAAAACTAAAACTTCTGAAACACAATGTAAATCTTGATTTCCAAGACTTGGTGTTATGGATCTAACTCATCAAATTAACACTGATGATCTGGAAGCCAGTGTCAATGAAAGCCAATAGAAAGACTCCATAGATTTAGCAGGCTTTTTGTTAGACATTTGTTTCACTAACACTACTGACTAATTAAATGCTTTGGTAGTAAAACAAAGATCCCATTAGCAGCACTGCAGTTTCAAACAGTGTAAAGTTAGATATTTACTCTTGTGTCTGGCATTTATTAACTTGCTTTTTTCTTAAGTAATGACTCAGCTTGGAGTCCAGCTCATTATATTCAAGAACATCAGTGAAGGAGAGAGACCACAAGCCATGAATATTTTTTTCTCTTGAAAACAACAAATATGCAAGTGTAATATTCTGTCTGATACATTAGGAGATAATTTACATTTTTGTTGAAAATTAAGAGCAGCACTTTGCTATGAAAAACAGTGTTAGGAAGATGTCCATTAAGATTTTATTTTCCAGTAAGTTCTTTAGATGACGTTGTATGTCTGAAAACTTATGCATACCTTTGGACATATTCAGTCTTTTTCTCCTATCTGGACCTTAGTGGTAAAAATTTTGGTAAGCAGGATTTTAAAATGGAATTGCTATGTGAGATGGAGACAGATTTATCTGTGTATAATATGAGCAGCTAGAGTGATTCTTGCCATAACACGTGTGCTGTGAAGATTCCGTAGTCTCAGTGTTTCTGGACAGACTCCCAGTTTTAGGAGAGAAGCTGACCAACACTTGCCAGTGGTAACAGAAGCCTTTAATCAGAGCCTGGAAAATTAATTCTCTATAAAAGCATCTGGATGCTTTTTCCTGCCTTGTAGTCATCTTCATTTGTAGTGCTTTATGCTTTACTTGTGGACTCTGTCATAAACTGAAGTTAAAAAAAGAAAAGCAAAAGCAAACCTGCTGCCATCAGCAGAAGGCAACAGATGCCTTGGTGGGAAATTAATTTTGAACTGGAAATTAATACAATGAATGGTAGGACTACAACATGTGGAATATAGAGTGAATTAAAAAGGGAAAATTGCTCTTTCTACTGAGCAAGCTTTTTCACGTATTTTTATTCATGCATTTGATAACACTGTTATCCTAACATTGTTCTGCCTGTAAAGCTTTTCCAACCATAATATACGAGAGCTTTGTTTTTCCCTTCACTGTGATGACTTTGTCCTTTGGTATTTTCATAGCTTGACATGAGGCAGTAATGGTTCTATTAGCTGCACCGTATCTGCTGAGCTTGCTGTTTTCAGGGAGCATGTCATCACCAGTGCCTTTCTGCAGTTTCCTTATTAGCATGTGCCCTTTACTGACTCTGCAGGAGCTATCACCTAGAATTAAATATTTTCTGCTAGACTTGTCCTTACTCTGTGCAAAATGATTACAATCCATTACGCCATCCTTTTGCTGACAGACAGATTCCACTGAGATTACAATAAAATTGCTCCACATGTAAATATGACACTAGCTTGCTGCAGTGGGTATTGATAAAAGAAAATGTTGAAAAAAATCCTTTCAGTTTGGTTACTGGTGATGAACTTTTGAGAAGAAAAATGTGGGTACTTATTAAAAATGATGGTATCAGTTATGCTGTAATAGTTGTGATAACCATAATAATGGAAAATGTAAAGCATTCCAATACCTTTTTGCTTCATTAAGATTGCTAATAAAGTGTAGAATAGCATGGACATTTAGAAGATACAAAAGAGTTGTAATGGAAAGCAAAAGCTTTGAAATTATAGATACTTAATTTTGCTAACACAAAAGACAAATGAAGTCTCTTCAGCATTTCCTAGTTCAAGATCTGTACATGTTGTCAAAAAACCCCTATGTACAGACTATTAAGTCTTTTCACTGGAGAAAAGAAAAACACTGCAGTTGTCTTTGATTTAAATGCAAACGTGCTCTTTCTTTTTGGTTTCCTTTCAAACCTTCCAATAGAACCTCAGAAGTCTCGTACAGTTACCTTTATTTTTACCAAGATACCACCTCCAGCACTGTAGAAGATTTTGGTGTGAGCTGCTCCCAGTGGGTGTAATGCTCTTTCTGCAGCTTCTTTGGAGCTGGTAGGAGTTGTTGCTGTATACATAAGAGAGGGCAGCTAAGCTCCCCCCAAGGGAGTGCTTTCTGTGTGTATTTTGGCTTCTAAAAATTCTGTTCCATAAGTAAAATACTGCTTGAACTTAAAGCCTCCTGTATCACTACACTGCCTTATAGGCAGGGCTATAGTTACATGGCACAGTAAAGTCCTCTTTGTCTGTGAAAGTCTAAGGACCCAATTTGTAATTCTGACACTATTTGCTTTTATTGTTGCTTTGCTCTATCTCCATCTCTTACTAGCCTCAGCCTTTGTAATTTTGATCAGACTCAGTCCTACTATTTCTGAAGAACAGAACTTTATAGATCTAATAAGGAAAACTCCCTGGTATGAAGATTTTATCATATAAACATATCAGTACATTCCTAACCTATATTTTGGAAAATGCTTTACATTTTTAGCCTTGAGGGCTGCCTTTCTTTAAGCATCCAGCTGGTTTATTTTCCTGTTTTACACATGAACATGCAGACAACACAAGGAAAGATAAATCACCATCATATTAAAAGTTTATGTGCCTGCTTCATAAAAGTCACGTTTCATTTACATTGGATAATCAGCTACAAATAAATATATTGTGCAATACATAATTTCAAAATTAATATCCATTTTGGAGAACACCTATCTTACTATCACATTGCAGCTTATGTATGAAGTGTCTGAAGTAAAGAAAGGGACTGGTTTGAATAGGTCTTCATAGGATATGAAAATGTTTAAGGATATTTTCACCACAACATTTTTATATCTAAAAATAAATGAAGTGCTATTTCAGCAAATTATAAAAGAAAATTAAATGCAGGTGTTTTCTGCCAACCCCCTTACCATATGAAGGTTGTCTCATGAATCACTGTACTTTTCTTTAGGTTGTGCTTCTGATTTCAGGGGGTTACCAAACCTTATTGCCGTAATTTTTCCTGAAAGTTGTTTTGTTTCTTGTTGGAACCACAAAACTATTAAACTCTTTATATTATACTTACAATTAAAACAAAACAAAAAAAAAAATTAAAAAACCACCAAAAACCAAAACAAAACCTTAAGCTTCACATTATGGTGTCTGTTCTACTGGATACAGAGTATTTTTTCAAAGTCATACCCTGCCTCCTATAGTCACATTTAAATCACGCTGAAATTAAGCTGAAATCAAGTTAGTCATGCCTAACGAGTGGATTGTGAAATTAAGGTTGACAGCAAGACTACTTGAACTGCAGCTGTGCTATATATATTTTAAACTAGCTCAAATGTGGCTTCCTCATAGGACTCATGTCAGTTGTAGGAGACCTGTACTAGAATAGGGTAATCTGAATCAGTCAGGGAAAGGTGATCAGCAACTGCTCATTAAATCAACAACAATGACTGCTCTGGGACCATTCTGATGCTCAGAAAGCTCCATTCTGCACAGAAACCCCTGTGAGAAAGCCTCTGAGGAACTGTTGCTATGTCCTACTTGTGAAATATATCCAGAGCTCCTCCTTGGCCACAGAATATGGATCATGTGGCTCTTGACCCTGTGCCTATGGCATAGCATGAGAACTAGAATCTATTATCACTGAAGTCCATGAAAAAATGCCACTAAACTCATGGATTGCATATGCAAACACTGTGTGTAATATCATTGGAAAGCCTTTGTGTATGAGCTAGGATTTTCACCAAATGATCCTGTAGATCTAGGGTTGGTATGAGCTAGTCCCTCATATGTGAATTAATGTGAACGCACACAGCAATGGAGCTAAGTCTGCCTGCAGGCAGGCACTGACAGAAGTTGGGAACCGCTTTCCCATTTTGCTTTCTGGCAACTACCAACACGTGTCTTCCAAGTGTATGGGAATATGTGTGTAAGTGTGTGTTTATTTATTTAGTTTTAGCTGTGCTTGTTTTATAGACCATTTACTGATACCTGAACTACCAGTTATCTGTAGACCAGAGCAGGAGTAAGAATGCCTTAGTGGAGTCTGGTGTAAGTACAAAGAGTGGGCATGTATTGTATATTATGTCTCAAATTATTTCTTTTGCTTGGTAAAGCGGTGAAATATGTTCACCATATTGAACCCCTAGAGAGAAATACATTAATGAGATATTCTGGGTACCAACAGTGGTCCAAAGGGCCCGAATTATTTGAGCTTCAAGTTCTTCCTTCACTGAAGTGAAAGCAAGGATAAAATCTATGCCAAGAAAAAAGGCCAGTGAGGCTGGAGCAGGGAATAGTGTTTGTAGCCAACTTATATGTAGGGAATATGTAACCATATGGGTCCAGCATTTTGTGACTCAAACATAGATAACTGTCCAAGTAAAGGAACTCCAACAGAGCAATATAAGTCCATCAAGCTGCCAGTACATAGTCAATTTCCTTGTTCCTGTGGTAGAATAGATTCACCTTAATCAGAAACAGTTGACAAGTCTTTTCTCTACTAAAAATTAAATTTTTAGCTCCAAGTTTATGTTACTATTCACAGGTACATTAGTCTTACGTACAGTCTTTTCAAATTCCTAAAGCACAGGCTTCCTGGAGGATATCCTGCATTGGATCTTCTCAAACAAAATTATTAAAGGAAATAGCTCTTCTGCTTCATTCAGTCATTTGCTAAATCTCTCTACCCTGATAACAAAAGCAAAAATTTGTTCAGGATAAAACAATTCCTATAAAGTGTTATCATTGCTACTTAAACATGCACGTTTAAAGGTATTTCATTGTTTATTATTTATGATTTAACCTATTTTTTTCTTAAAAACATTGCAAATGCTGCAAATATATGATTGATTTCAGGTACTTCATTATGGCCTGTATGTCACATACTTTGTGACATGACAGTTGCTCCACAGATGATGTTATTTATTTTTTATTTATTTTTATATATATATTTATACACACACACACCATGTCTATGCCTACACAGTCAGAAAGTGTTGTGATGACAGGTGGAAGGTTCTGCTGCTTTTGTTTAATTTGTATATACAGTACCACATGGGAAAAAAATGTCCAGGATCAGGAGGAAGGTAAAATTTGTGAATAAGGAGGGACAAATACAGTAAAATTTTAGATATTAAAATAATTTTCTTAAAATGTAAAGAAACTGCTGTTGATTTTGAGTTTTATCTCAAGTATCTCTTACATATGAACAAATGTAATCAGAATTGAATCAGATTATTCCTACTCAAGAGAAACAACTTTGCTTTCTAGTCTACTCAGTTTTTTTAATATTCTTGTATTATCCTCAGTAGTACTTACATTCAACGACACAAAATTTTCATGTACAGGTGCATCCATAACCAAAGGTGCGCACAAAAGCCAGCAGTTACAGGCAAAATTTTCAGGTGATTGATAGGCTTCTACTGACATGTTTTGAATTAGCAATACTAAAAGACATTTTTTCATTTATTGAGTGCTATGGAGGTTTCTTTTTGTATTTAGCTGTATTGACCTTACAACACACAAAATATGTTTTTCTGCTCCAGAAGTGGGGAGCAGCAATTGTGATTGTTTTAATATTTTTGGAAAACTTACAACAATAAGGTCTAATCAGAAGGTACTTCTGTACATTACTCTAAATATTGCAACATTTACATAATAGATGAACAATCCATTTCACACCTTGTATTTCTCTGCATAATTTCAATTTGAAGCTTTAGAATTTTAAGTAACTCATGACTGCAAATCAGATATTACTGCATTCCAGATGTGTATACAATGTGTACATTGTCTGTAGATTCCAAAGAGAAAGCCTGCTTTTGAAAGGTTGTTTTTTTTTTTTAGTTTCCTACTTTTTGTGTGTGATAGTTTCTATTCAGAATTTTTCACCTTTTACAGGTTCTGTTCTGCTGAGCTGTATCTTTCATTGAGTAAATAAGTAAGAGGTATTGTTTGTAATTTATTTTAATTTTAAATATTTGGGTTATTATTGTACATGATGTAAGGTCCAAACCTTATAACAAGAAGTAGCTTTATTGATACAGCATTGAAGATACTGTCACTCTGGAATGACATTTCCCTAAAAAAATGGATTTTCTCTCTTTAGGGAATGTGTGTGTAAAAGGAAAAAAAAACCCAAACAGCAGTGTGTATGCGTGCATAATCTCCATACTTCCATACATTAGAATTTAAAGTATGCCATTTGCTTTATGTTACTTAAACAAACAAACAAACAAGGTACACATTTCCTTTTGCAGTTTTAATTAATTTGTAAATACTAAGGAATAAGAATCAGGATATTTAGAAATGCAGATTTTTTTTAGTACTTATTTGTATACAAAACACATTCTGCATCTTCTAGCACTTTTCAGCATTATGTAGCATGAAAGAAAATGCAAAGGAAAGGGAGTGCTAGTAATGCTGAGTTATTCACAGAAACAAGAGCAGAGCATAATTAGCTTGTCTTTTGCAGGGTGTTCAGCAGCAAGGTATCTGCTTGGTAGCTGCTGTGTATCTATGACTGCCAGTATTGGCTCTAGTTCAAAGAGTTCTAACATAGGAGCAAAACAAGAAAGACAGTTTATTAATATGTTTTTCCCTGTGTTTTTAAGTCACTCTTAATACATGAAGGAGTTATTTTAATAGCTCATATTTCTTTTTCTTGAAGCTTATCAAAGGCAAAACTTTAAAACCGAGTAACAGAAAATACAGACTGTCATGTGAAAGATGATTTGCCATTTCTGCAATCAGCTTTCCATTTTGCTAATATGTCTGTCTCCTCAGTAAAACCTGTTCTGTAAATTCTGTTGATTTATAAAAGTGGCTATTATTTCAGCTATTTGTCTGTACTATCATGCTTGGATTTGTTTAATTTCCTGGGAGAGACAGGGTTGCTTTAGTACATTTGTATAGACATACAGTTGTTCAGCTGATCCATAAGCCTAATGAAAAAAACTGTCATTCCAAAATAGTGATCTTAAAAGACTGACCTTGAACTTGATGCCAGAAATCATTTTGTTATCTTAGTGTTATCTCAGTTGGAATATACTATTATCGTGTACGTGCGGCTCTTGCTTGTGTACCAGTAGTGTGAATGATGGACATATGGAACTGAACGTACCTCGGTGAAAGTGTGAACTTTTTTGCAGTGAAGCCTTGCTTAATTCATAGATGACACAGATATCTGTCTTTCCACTATATGAATTAGAACTCAAGCATTAATTCAGTAGTTATGTTTGTAGAGGTTCAAGTTCTCAATGTCCTGTAGAGAATTGTGCCTTGTTTCTGCAGGTGGCAAGAGTTGTGGGTAAATTGCTTTGCTGGACACTCATGTGTTGTCATGGGATTATATTATCTGTCTACTTACACCACTGATAATAATTCCAGCCTGATGAATGTGTCCATTTTTTGTGGCTCTGTTTTTGAATAAGCTTCAAAAGATCTCAGTGTTTTACTTCAGTGCTTCTTGGAGTTGATTGTATCTGACATACTTTAGGCACACTGGGTTCATCTGCCTCAGCACACTGGAATGTTCTTGGCTATTTGACATAAATGTAAAATCTTTAAGGTGTAGAAACTGGAATTCAATGCCATCTATATTGCAGGGACTAAAGCCTTTTGTTGCTTTTAAATGTTTTGGAAATTTTCAGTGTGAATCTACAGCATTCTTCAAGTAGAATGGCTGATTTTGTGGTAAAGAAAGAAAGATGAGCAGAAAAAAATTATATAAAAAAGGAAAAAAAAAATCCTAGGGGAGACTTTACATTCGTCTTGATTACGTGGATTTAGACATAGTTGAAGTGCTGTTGTTACTGGTGGCAGCCTGCTATGAAGAGTTATGCTCTTATAGCTTCCTACAAGGGCACGAGAGTCATTGTGGGGCTGTCTGGTTTGACATTAGACAGTATCAAGAAGAGACAGACACGTGGAGAAGAGGAGGGTAGTTAAAGTGAGCTTGTTCATTACCAAGGAAATTCTTTTGAAGACTGATGATCAATGTGTTTAACAGATGAATAACTGGATAACTTAGTATATATAAGATATATACTAACTTGTGTTTTTGTTTGTTTCACCTCTTTGAAAGAATATGCATTTAATAGTTAAAAAGCCAGAAGACTTAAATATGCACAGAAAAGCCAGGAGAAATTATGGATACAGATAATTTTAAGGGAATTAAAAAAATATTTTTTTGTTTGAAAATATTTATTTTATGAAGAAGTCTTACAGTTTCTTAAAGTTTTAAGATCGTTTTTAAGTTTGAAAGCTGCAACTGTTCTATTTTCTTTAGAATCTATTTCCAAATATCTTTTTTTGTTTATGTGACTGTGAACATGTGACCTGATATACCAAGATATCCTTGATGTATCAGTATTATCTGAAATTAGCAATTGTTCTTTCCAGTGAATAGCTCAATAAGAGAAAAAAACACCATAAATTTAACATCTACCTAAAAATTTATCTTTGCTTGATCCACTGTTTCCTTAATTTGAACTATTTTCTACTTATTTCTAGTTTAATTAGTAAAAAATTCATGAAATATTTTTAAACAGACTTCCAATGAATTACAACCAATAAAGTGCAGAAATTAAGGATATTTAAAAGTTGATAAAATAAAATATTATTTAATTCATCATCAAAATAGAATTGCAGAAGAGAAAAATTCATCAAAAAAATGGAAAAGCAAGAAAAAATAAAGAAGTCATATGGATCAGTGCTAAAATTTGAATTTCAGATGATCATTTCAGTTGAAAGGAAAAGGTTTTGCATGAAATCTCTCAAATAATTATGAATTATGCTTGCAAAATAATTATGAATTATTTGAGAAGATCTATTATGAAGAGGATCTATTCTTATAAATACACGGTTATTCTTACAAAGATTCAGTAAGTGACCAATATTTTTCAAGTATTGGTTATCTTCAACTCTCTCACTAATCGAGCTGTGCTGAATTTTGTTGAGCTGTAGGACTTTGGCTACTGTCATAAATGAGGATTAGATTAGAATATGCATCTGTAGTCTTCTTAAAATAAAGGTCAGTGGTTAAAATTATATGTTTTGGATTTTATTGTTACTATTCAATACAGGAATATTTTACTATTGTTGAAATCACAATCAACAATTGCTCAAATACTTTTTTTTTTTTTTTTTAATTTCCCTTGCCAGAGAGGGGATACTGCTATCAAAATATCCTTACAGATGTTTTAATCGAAAAAAATCTGTGTTGGGTTTATTTATTTATTTATTTATTCATTCATTCATTTATTCATTTATTTATTTGTTTATACTTTTAACCATAGTCATTACTGGTGGTTTTTTTCCCTTTGACAAACAACTAGTGCTACCACAGTAATACATTTTGCTTAACATGGGTGTTTTAACAAAAAAAGGTGCTGTAAAACATCATGCTCTAACTGTCAAAATCATTTGGGTTGATTCTTGCATCCTTACTCACTTTGTATAGTATCTTCCTCTTTAAAAAGTCATACTAATTTCATTGTGGAATGATTCTGAAAAATGACAGTCTGCTTCTCAAATTTTAATTTATGAAAAATCTCTGAGAAATTTGGAAAACAAAATGAATCAGTAACACTAGGAATAGAATTATCATTAATTTAGATTTTAATCTAAAATAAGCACTCCAGACACCTAAGACTTTGAGCAACCCTGGCATGTATTTTAAAACATAATGTAGAGACTGTAATAAATAAGACTTCCAAAAAAAGCAGCACTCTTCTGTCCTCCTACTCTCTAACACCCCATTTAATTTCTAGTCATAAGACCCATGCACCTCCATCACACCTTCCCACGAGATATCCCACCCATTTCTGCCTCAGTCAAACTCACACAGATGGACTTTGTAGCATACCCAGAATGTCAACAGTTTATGGCTATTTTAGACCTTGGCAGGGAAAAGCATTCCAGAGGAAAAGTCCCTTGCAAAAGAATGCTGTGCCAGCAGCTCTGTAGTCTTTTATAAAGAGATGAATTGAGTTTGAGGGCATCTGCAGATGTCAACAATGGCAATGTAAATTGTACAGACAAGTGCTGACCACAACTCAGATCAGCATTTTTGCAAAAAATCTGTCTACTATATCTTTGATTCAAGATGCTCATTTCATTATATATTGAGAAAAATGGTCTCATTTTTCATAATGACCTTCTCATACCTATGTTTTGATTACTACCAGCTTCTTTTGATTACATTTAATGGATCATTCAGTTTTTCCTGGTATTATTTATTATTTTTCCATATTAATCAATTTAATTTAATCAAATTAATAATTAATTGATTAAAATAATAAACTATTCTAGTCATTTGAATTTTCCTCTAGATTGTAATTGTATCCATTGATTAGTTTCCTATTGTTTTTCCCTATCATAATACAATTTGTATTCAACATAAAATTATCCTAAATCATACCCTGCAATTTACCAATATTTGTTAATTTGTAATTAAATCCAAAATTATATGATAGAATGAGGCTATGATCCTTCACAGGTATATAAAAGCTTTGCTAGTAATCCCTTAGAATTGAATGTAATGCTAAGGTAATTAAATTTTTCATGTTCACAATTCTTTGTAGAGTTTTATGTTAGCATGTTAAGATTTATCATTCTGATAGTCAAGTTCTGGGGAACACATCAAAGATGTGTGGATCTGTAAGTGTTTTATGTGTGATTATAAGAAGAAGATACTTGAGATCCCTATGTGTGCACATATATATGTTGATTTTACTTATTTTTTCCATAGTCATTGAAACAACCAATAGAACAGTAGAGAATAATAACATTACAAGAACTGAAAGTTTCCTCAAAAAATGATCTCTTTAGTCCATGCGTATGAGGCTCAGTTAATTTTAATACCTTCCAAATGTTTGACTGAAAAGCTTAAGCACTTTAACTTTTTAAAGTTCTGTGTTGTGTTTCTGCCTCCAACATACTGAATTAAGAAATATAAAATAATATAATTTATTTATAAATATAAATAAATATAAATCTAAATATAAATTGGAGCACAAAGGAGTAAAATGCCCATAATTTTGCTGCTGCATTCTTTAAAATGTTGGCCATCTATACTGCAAAATGGCATATTCTGTTTTGCACAAAAAAATAATTAATTTACAATCCATTACAGTGCCATCATTGAGAAACAATAATTACCAATATTTTTTCATTAAATGTTAAAAACCAAAATGCATGTACGTGTTTAAGAAAGGTGGAACTGTATTTTGAATCACAGAATTCTGTACTGCTCTGTCTATATTAGTATGATCAGTTCAAGGTTCTCCTAGTTGGAGGCAAAGTCAAAGAAGCAAGCCATTCAAATTGTCCTACTGCTGAAGAAGCAAAGGACCAGCCTATCTGATACCTTGCAACAAAATCTAGGCCTTTGTCAGGTATCCTATTTGTCATACTGGAGTGAATCCAGAAGAGGGCCACCAAAATGATTAGAACATGTGACTCCCAAGGAGAGGATGAAAGAATTGAGTTTTGTGGCTAGACGGGGTTCTTGGATGCTTTTTTCAGCTGTAAAATGGGTGTTTGAGCTGGATTTTTCCCAAAGGTGGACAGTAACAAGAGAAGGGGTAAGGCTCACAAGCTGCAACAAAATGAATTCTAATTAACTATTGGGAAGAAAAAAATCACCACAAGGTTGGTCAAACAGTATAACAGCCCAGAGAGGTTGTGGAACCTATGTTGCTGGAAACTTGACTGGGCAAGGACTTGAACCATCTGCTTTTAAGTTGTCCCAGTTTGCATCAGGGGGATGAACCAGAGGCCCCTCCTACCTAAATAATGTTATATTCTCCTGTGAAATACACTTCATATTCCACCTAAGGCAGTTAGCGGTGACTACAGCACAGACACAAACTCCCTGGAAAGATGAAGTTTATGGATAATATTTTCATCTGATATAAATTGGTATAGCTTATTTGAAGTCATTGAAGCTTAACTAATTTAGTGTAGGTGAGCCTCTACTCTCATAACCTTTACAATATAATTTGTGGGTCATATTTAGTTAGACCTCTTTTTTGCTTCAAAGCATTTAATCTAAGGGCTTCAGAAATACTCTGTTCTCATCATGCTGTAATGTTATCCTACTGTTCCACATCTACCTTTCAACTATAGAAGATGGGCTTTACCCAGGAACAGGTGTGCTAACTTAATGCTCTTTTTTTTTTTTTTTTTTTTAGGCTCCAAGAAGTCTAGAATTTTTAAAATAACTAGATACTCATATCTCATTGATATTCTGTTTTGACATTTCCAGGCCAGATTCTCTCTTGGCTTATAACCTATTGATTTAATTGGAAAAGAGTTGAGCCCTGAGTTTCTCAGAATCAGATGATTAAATTAATTATACCCCTTGACTTTCCCCCCACCACTACCCCGCCCTTGCCCTCAGTAAAAACTTCTGTTTATTGCCCTTACTCTGGTATTATGCTCAGAGTAATGGTGAACCACATTCTGAATTTTATATTGTTTAACAGATGAATCCTTTGTCTTTAGCTTATCTGTTCCTCTGTTAGGAGAAATCTTACAATCTAGGAAGCAAGAACTATACGGGAAAAATATTTCTGCAATAGTTTGGGTTTTTTTTGTGATTGTCACTGACGTGTAATGAAATATGTCTGCACTCTACATCACCTGGGCAAAGGAATACCTAAACATTTAAAATGTTATTCTGTGTTAAAATCTGAATTTATCAAAAACTCTGGAAATAATTTAAGCACCAAAAGAAATTATTTTATTAATTCAAATTATTTTAATTCACTCATTCAGATTTTTATTTCATTGTATCAGAGATCCACGCACATTTTGGGAGGCTACTTTTGTACTAATTACCTGAGACAGTTTTACAAATGTATGACTAGCCACTGAGCCTGCAAAAGTGCTTATGAAATTCAAGTCTTACAGTATGAAAAGCTGATCATTAAATTGTCAAGCATTAGGATTCACCCAACATAAAAGCAGAAGTACAATTCTCATCATTTTTATAGTAATAGTTTCAGTCTGTCTACATTAAAAAGTAATATCATAAGAAATTCAGCATAAAAAATATCTCCGTTCTCAAAACCTAATTAAAAATTAATAATAAACTCTGCAGAAACTGATGATACTAGAAAAAATGCTGGTACCATTTCATTCCAGTCCCTGATCTGGAATGACAAGAATCTCTGGAGTGATGGTATCTTTTAGCTTCCTTCCTGACACAGAAGAATGTCCTTGAGGATGTCTGTAGAGGATGCAAAGTATAAAAGGAAACCAGAGCTTTCAGAGTTTTTCTGCTTACTTAAGAGCAGTGGGATTTGTTATGACAATTCCTAGTTGTAAAAGGCAATTCAGTTCACATACATTAGAAATGGAACTGGAAAGAAATTCTTTGTGTCATGAAATCCAGTTCCCTTTTTTGAAGCCCAACATACAATCCCATTTACCAGTGTAATCAAATACTGTCTTAAAACTATTGTTTTCTCTGACTGTTCTTAGTGGAAATAACCTAATTTATTTGAAGATTTATAAACCTTTCTGATTTCTAATTTTTCTTTATTGTTAGGTTGCAACCATTTGGGTCTTTCAGGCAAATATGGGTTTTTTAAGGTTTTTTTCACTTTTCCTGTTTTCCCTGGTATTTACAGAACAGTCATGAACAGTTTATGTATTATCAGCTTACATATGAAGCAAGTTGTCTGATTCTGAGGCACACATTTACAATAAAAGGATTTTTTTTGAATGATCCAGCAGTATACATTTTATGCCTGATATTAAAAACATGTGAGTTTTAACTGCTCTGGAAATGGAACATGATTATTTGATTTCATAAAGTTTAAGGAAATGTGACTTAATTAATTCAGGAGACATCATGGTTAATCTAAGGATTCTGTTTTGTACTACTTGATTCAAAGTTTTACAGATAATCTATCTTGTTTCTCTCTAAGAAAAATATCAGTCTGCTCATGGCCTGCAGGAATACTGAATACTGCATTTAGGCATTCATTTAAGGGAAAAAGAATCAATATGCTATAGTTTATGAACATTAAAGGTCCAAGACTATTCTTTGCCAGTTTGCAAGTCATTATCCATTATAGAGATAGGTGATTATTACTTTGCTCCTGTTGTTTATAGTAGTAACACCTGACAATAATTACAACATTGTCAGCAATTTCTCCTGAAATTATTTAGGGTGTAGTAGCTCAGATGAAACAGACTTGGATTTGGCACAACTCGTTGAACTGTATCTTGAGAGTGATGAACTAAAAATGATGAATTAAAAATACATGTCCAGATTTTACATTCTGAGATATTTTTTTTTTCTTCACTTTGAGGCTAGAGACCTACCAGTTTTGAAGTTGATAATGAAGATTAAATTTTACCCTTTTGCAAGAATCAGTTTCTTAGAAATCTTTATTATTTTGTGCGTGTGTTGGTACTGTTTATTATGGGAGAAGAAAACAATACATGCTAAAGGGTAAAGTCTATTTAAACAGTGTTCTAAAAAGCTTTTAGAATAATTTGGTAAATTATTACCATTGAGGTTAGGATTTTTTTTACATATAACTTATATATCACAAGTAAGAGGTCTTCTGTTATGTTTTCTCAGATAAAAAATTCCTTACACTTCTTACTTTACTCCAGTTGTCTTCTTGGGTTCTGTGTACAGACTATGTGTTTGTAAAAGTCCGTAGAACATAGTTTCTTGTAGTAGTGTCTGGGCAAAATTTGTCATCCCAGTTATCATGGGAGTGTACTAGATCTGTGATGTTGCTGATAGCTGCCTTCTCTTTCCTTTATGAAGCCAAACTGTATCCTGATTGAGTTGATAAATATGTTCCACACGCTTCCGAGATTTGCAATCAAGAGTCACCACTCAAGACAGTGTGCTAATGGGATCTCAACGGTGAAAGCAAAGGCAGTTGTGGTTGAGATAACATCTAATTATTGACATAAACTCTTTTTGGAAGCCTCCTCTCTGTGATTCTTTTGGGGATCCTATTACTATATCCGTACACTGTGAATGAAATTATAGTAATGATATTAATGTTCAGAGTAGTCTTATTTTTTTTCTTCTTTCTTACTCTTCAGCATTTTAGTCCTTTTTTTTCCTGCTTGGATTTCCGTTTGTTCATTGTTATTTGACTGTTTTGTCGAAAGTAGTCATTATTTCAAAAGACAATTTAGAAAGGCTTAAAGAAATAGATTATATCTTTTCATCGGAATAAAGATTTTGGTCAAAATTTTGGATTCCAAGAAAAGAAAAAAAAAATGTTCTCCAGACATTAGACTTGAGATGGAATCCATTTTCCTTATATTTTTAAAGTTTATTGTTTCTGAAGGCAGTCAACTAATATCAGTTATATTCAAAGATGCTTTGAGTAAGCTCTTCAGATGTGTTCATGTCTTTCATGGGTCTGTGGAGTGGTACTTGCAAACCACAGTGTCAGGTTCCAACTTTCCAATTTTAAAAATGTTAAGAATGAAACTTCCACTGTAAGTAGTCAAATGAAGCAAAATTAAGCCAATTAAGCCAAATTAATCTCCCCTCCCCTCAAATCAGTATAAAGAAATTTAGCTTTTATTTACCTGCCTTGACTCCACAGATACAAAGTTCACTTTCTTTTACACAGAAGTGTGTAAAAACAAGAAAAAGCAAACTGGCTACCAATCAATTACTTTACAGAACTACAGATATTAAAGTGCATTATTACACTAGTCTGCACTGCTTCTGACTGCCTGTGTCTCTGTGGTAGTGCCAGCTCTTCTGAAAAGTTTTAATCCTGTCCTGAATAATGGACAAAATCGTATTAGAATCTCTAATTGTGCAATAATCTTTAGGTAGTTTCTTCATCAGCTTAGTACTGAGAATAGGAGGTATCATCACCTTCATTAATAATTACCAGTTTTCTGGTTTAAATGCATTAGATTATCAATATTCTTGCAATTATAGCCACTTTAAGAGTCACCTATTAGTTTAAAAACTGGTTTCCTTGATGCAATTCCTGCTTTTTTAGTTGTCGGTGTATATTCCCTTGAGATAAGTGTAGACCTTACAAAGGTAAGAATCAAAATGGCCCTCTTCTCCTACAGAGCTCTGACAAAGAAAAATATATTTCCATATTTAACAGTATGTTAATTTGGGAAGTAGAAAAGCATATTGGAAGATTGCTACAGGAGAAATTGTCAACAGATACCTTGTGTTAATTGATTTTTGGAAACTTAACTTTAGGAGTAAAATTTTGGTTTAATTGTAAGTATCTTATTTCTTTTTTGTGCCACTACAGGATAGATCTGAATGCTCTTACTCAATAAATGATTAATGAAATATATAATAATAATAATAATGATAATAATA
>NW_010313158.1:0-14849 GCF_000700745.2 Antrostomus carolinensis
TGACCTTGGTGTCTGTGGAGTTGTTTCTCACGTCTTCTCACTCTTCTCTCTTGCTGCAAAGTGAGCAGGGTTTTTTTGTGTGGGTTATTTGTTTAGTTTTGTTTTGTTTTGTTTTGTTTTACTAATTATGTTATCACTGAGGTATTACTGACTGGCTTTGGCTTGGCCAGGGGCTGGCAGATTCTCTCAGAAGCCACCCCTATGTCCCCCCAGACCCTGCTACCAAAACCTTGCCACGCAAACCCAATACAGCTGTCCATCACTTCAAGATGTCTTCAGTAGTATCCCATGGTAAAAAGTGAATTCAGGTCACTTCTGCTGTCTGGACTCTTTACTTCTAGGAATAAGCCAAACTCTCTGATGTCCAAAGAAGTCCAAGAAACACATTTTATTACTAAACTAGCTGTAGATAAGTAATGCTATAGAGTTATATTTAAATGGGAATATATTTTATTTTTTCCCTAGTGGTGCATAAAATTGGTAAATAATAAATGAAAAGACCTCAAAAGAGCTATTCAAAGTCACATGCAAACGCGGTTGTAAAACACAGAGGAGGGGAAACTGGTGATCTGAGTCCTCTGAATATTCAGCTGTATTGTAAGTAACAGTGTTCTATTAATGTTGCAATCCAACACTAGTTTTATGGGAACACTAAGCTTTCTGATAATAATTCAGATAAACTAGTGACATTGAGGAAATCCTGATGAAAACCAAAAACAATATTTGAGGAAGATGTTGATCTGCTAAGAGTGTAAAATAATGGCAAGATAAGACAAATTGACAATGTCCTCCCTTACTTTGTAAGAATGGCTGAGGCATCTAATACATTTTCAACTTTTTAACAGCCTGAGGAAATATCATATTTAACCCTATATTTTATTCTTGATGCACCGTGTACTCCACAGCTACTTTGACAATAAAATTATAGTTCTGCTTAGATTATGAAGTCTTATGGAAATAGCAGTTTTTTCAACTCTTCAACATAAATGTTACCTCTGGGAATGGAATTATGGAGGGTGGAGATGCTGTTGAAAGATTTAAAAGGAATTGAGACTTACTGGGAGGCAGAGGGACATTAAGGGATCTTTCCGGCCCCACCTCCTTTTCTACGATAATACTTTCACAATATCCCAAACTGCTATGAAGTGTCTTTTCCAAAACTAGTACTTTAAAAAGAATATGTCTTGGGGTTTTTTGTTTTTCTTTTTGTTTGAGTTGAGGGGGTTTTGGGGGGTTTTTTATTATTATTTTTAAGAAAAATAATAATAAATAAATGATAAATAATAAATTCAAAATTTTTTAGCATTTAAAAAAAATCTTTAAAAACTTAGTATTTGGATGGGGTATCATAATGTATCAAGTCTACTAAAATGTAATAAGATTCTGCAGTGCACATGTAAAAATCGAAATTTTGATAGATCTAATTTTTCATACACACATATCATAATCTATTTGATTTTACAGTTCAGTAAACTGAGAACAGCCATTCTGCCCCACTGTGAGAAACACATTAGCAGCTAGGGAATCCAGAATCAAAACATGCAGTGTTGTAAATTATTAAAGGACGGTTGTTTGTCCTCCTAACCCATTGATTGTGCATAGTGATGGGTTGGCATGGTGTGCTTGAACCCATACATCAGCAAGTACTGTCAAAATTAGTTATTTGTGAATAGTAGACCAATATCTGCCTGGAATCTTTATTTCATCTGGAATCCTATGGTAAGCAATATGATTTCCACTGTCACTATATCATTAAACTGAGGATTTTAGACTGCATCATATTTTCTCTGTGTGTGTCTGAAAAAAATCATTTTTCTATTAGAAGACAATCTTTCCTTTACAAGTTATAACAGTTCTGCGACAATGTGGATAGCAGATAATAATGAATTTCATGTTGGTTCATGGGGATTTTTGTACCTCCTGTGTTGGTTCCCAGTTTCACATTTCAATTTGAATGACGGTAGTGTGCATGCCATCAGCTGAAAACTTAGCTTCTATTTTTCAGTTATTATTCAGATGGAATCTTTGGGTTTTGCAACGTTAGGCTGTGATTTACAGTGTACCGCTTTGCAGTGTCCCATTGTAGGCACCAGTGTCACCCTAGTAAGGTGACATTGTTTGATTTGTATGTGCACATTGTATGATTTTTATGTGCTTTGAGTTTTTAAATGGATTTTTTTTGATGTTGTTTTTTTTTGTTTGTTTGTTTTTAAATTGGAGTCTTTAGCAATGAAAGGGGCATGAGATGTATTTATTGCATTTTTATTTTTTTTTTTTTAATTTCTCTTATTGGGCCTTTATTTCACAAATATATTTTTGTAAAATCTGTACTGTTATATGGAGAGGAAAAAACAAACAAACTAATTGAAAATGTAGTGTTACATAGCTTTCTGGTATTTAATATACTTTCAGAAGAAAACACAAACACTATAATCATAACTAGTGTTGGTGTTATTCACTGCACTGAAACAGGGTAAAGGTACTAAGTGATGATGATGCATGTGCAGCATTATGATCAGAACTAAGACATGGATCAGAATTTGCTTCCCAGTTTGACATCTAATGGGGGCACATACAATGCAGTAGCAAAGCTTACATTATAGCTACCAGAGATCAAATATAAAATATCATTAAATATAGTTTTGAGAGTAAAATGCTAAAGTGATAAATTGACCCATAGCTCATTGAGTAGCTCACTAAACCACGATAGCCCTGCTGGCTCACAAGATCTGATGATAAGGGCAGCTTTGATACTGCATTGCAGCCTGGAGAAGAGAAGGCTCCGGGGAGATCTTATAGCGACCTCACAGTATCTGGAGGGGGTCTACAAAAAAGCTGGGGAGGGACTTTTCATAAGGGCAGTTAATGACAAAACAAGGGGAAATGGCTGAAAGAGGGTAGGTTTAGATTAGATATTAGGAAGAAGTTCTTTACTGTAAGGGTGGTCAGACACTGGAACAGGTTGCCCAAGGAAGTTGTGGATGCCCCCTCCCTGGAAGGGTTGAAGGCCAGGCTGGATGAGGCTTTGAGCAACCTGGTCTAGTGGAAGGTGTCCCTGCTGATGGCAGGGGGGTTGGAACTAGATGATCTTTAAGGTCCCTTCCAACCCAAACCATTCTATGATTACTGAATTTAAGTGAATTTTATCCATGGTCTATAACAAGAGGAATAAGACCTTATTCTGCATTCCCCTGACAGCTGGTACCTCTATTAATGCCGCAGTTTTTTTGTTGAGTTTTGGTGGAGGAGCCAAAGGAGAGGAGTTAAGGGGAAAACTCATGCCCAAGGGGAGAACCAGAGTGAAGTGCCATGTGGCAAGGTGAATAAACAAAACCCTTCAAAAAGTAGAAATTATCAATGGCCCAATGGCATTTCCCTTAATCTTGTGCAAAATTAAAGTCCTAGCGGACAACCTCCAGTGCAGAATTCAGAGAAATTATACTAAAGGCTTGGGAATTGAGATAGAATTTGTACTAGTATAAATAACAGGGGTTTTTTAAAAAAAAGATATTTGTTTATCTGTCCTTACTTTTTTTTTTTTTTTTTTTTTTTATGTGGCATCCCCCTCTATAATTCTTCCACATCAGTCAGGGAAATGATCCTTTGTAGTGGGAATTGAAAAATGCACATTAGAGAAGTGCACAGGCAAGCAAGTTACTTTACGCAATTAATTATTCAAGGAAATGTGAAGCAGAAAAATCAACCTAGTAGAACAATCAGGTAGATAAGCAATTTATTTCCTGGGAGAAGAAGGTTTAAAGTTTGCCTCTAAGCATGTAAGCAGCTTTTTTCACATCAACAAAGAGTAAGGAATGTTATGTCTTCTGCTAATAAGTGTCTGAGTTAAAAAACAGAAGTTAGTGCATGGAAGCTAGTGTATATCATAGAGTGGTTTATTAATTCTTCTTTATTTCTGTAAGTTAATATTAAAATATGAATGGGGTAGAGGGAAGAGGAACTGAAGTGTAGATGTGACCTGTCATTTTCATCTCTGCAAGAAGGAGAATTTCTTCTATAATGTTTTCACCCTCATTAAAAAACACAGTTTTAAGTGCATATATTCATATATATGTGCATGATTTTCTTGTGCAGAACTGTTTATAAATGACTGAAGCTATGCAGTGTGGAGGGAGATCCATAAAAATTACTAACAGAGAATACAAATGCCTACCGATACAATTGTGTACTCCTTCCCACGCTGCAGGACTGTTCCCTGTAGAGGAGCTGTCAGTGGCTCAACACACAGAACCACAAGCCAGTTGTCAGCACAGCTTCTAGAGAGGATCAGTAGCCAAAATTACTGCCTTTGTTTTGTTTTTGATAGACAACTGAAGATAAGTTGAGCTTCCTCTTTACTGTGGAGTTCAGTATTTTCTAAATAGTATCCTCCCCTGGTAAAGGCTATGAAAAAGCCTTTAAATTGTGGATTACAGAGTTTTCCTGCCTTTCCTGTAGAAAGAGCTGGCAGGATTCAGGCCTGAAGGGCATGTAATCTTCAAATGTCATGTATTAAGATGAAAGAAGGAAAAGAGCTTCTGGATGATATTGTGAGAGAAACTGGTCTTTTTACCCTAATGTTGGCTTAAATCAGGTGAGGTTTGATGTTATGAGACAGTTGCCTCTGATTACTAGTATCGCTCTATTTCAAAGGATTGAAACTTAGACCTACTGCTCACAAACCTAAACTCTGCTACTTGTGAGAGTCTTGTTTCATAATTAACTTTGTGTAGGCAACAAGCATCACAGAAGTCCCATAAGTCCTAACCCTAAGGCCCGTAGAATCTTTTTCTTACACTTTCCCAGTTGTGTGAAGTGTTTGAGATAGCGAAACTGGCCTCGACCACCAGTGTGAAGTCCAGCTTAATGTTAAAATTATCTTTTGTGCTCAGTAGCACTGTGGTAACAGGGAATTATATATGATCATAACAACCCAATCCAAATCTCTGGACAGTGTAGTCACAACCTCTTGTGTTGTATGACAATAGATTGAAAAGTGCTGAAGTAAATGTGAGACAATGTCAAATCTTGTCAGGTCAAATTGTGATGAAGGTTTTGCTGGACTGTGTCATGTTGTGTTTGATGAAATGGTATCTATCTGAATTGTTACCTCAGTTACTTTGTGAGTTGTCCTGCTTGGCCATATGTCATGCTAATCAGTATAAACAGCAACATCAGACATTGTTTTTACTCCCAATAAGGTTGCTGGTCACCTGGATGAACTCAGAATAAGTTCTATTTTGAGTTTTGTTCTGAAGGAACCTTCAATTCTTTTTATATAGTTATTTGTATATTATGTGATGTTCAGCAATCCTTCTGTAACAGGAAGGTTGGATTTGTTGAGGTTACCAATATCACAGAATGGTTTGGGTTGGAAGGGACCTCTAGAACATCTAGTTCCAACGTCCCTGCCATCAGCAGGGACACCTTCCATTAGATCAGGTTGCTCAAAGCCTCATCCAACCAAACCTGGCCTTCACCACTTCGGGGGAGGGGCCATCCACAACTTTCTTGGGCAACCTGTTCCAGTGTCTGACCACCCTCACAGTGAAAAACTTCTTCCTAATATCTCATCTAAACCTCCCCTCTTCCAGTTTAAAGCCATTTCCCCTTGTTCTGTCACTTCCTGCCCTTGTAAAAAGTCCTTCCCCAGCTCTCTTGTAGGCCCCCTTCAGGTACTGGAAGGCCGCTAGAAGGTCTCCCTTGAGCCTTCTCTTCTCTAGGCTGAACAACCCAACTCTCTCAGCCTGTCCTCATAGGAGAGGTGCTCCAGCCCTCGCATCATCCTGGTGGCCCTCCTCTGGACTCGTTCTAACTGGTCCTTGTCTTTCTTGTGCTGGGGGCTCCAGAACTGGACACAGCACTGCAGGTGGGGCCTTACGAGAACAGAGTAGTGGGGGAGAATCACCTCCCTTGACCTGCTGGCCACGCTTCTCTTGATGTAGCCCTGGATACGGTTGGCCTTCTGGGCTGCAAGCTCACATTGCTTGCTCATCTTGAGCTTCTGGTCCACCACCACTCCCAAGTCTTCCTTGTAAACCTTTTTTAAAATGGGGGTTATGTTCCCCTTTTTCCAGTCTGCAGGAACTTCACCAGACTGCCATGACTTCTGAATTATTGTTCTGAAATATGATGGGTAATGGCTTCGCAACTTCATTCACCAGTTCCCTCGGGACCCGCGGATGCATCTCATCAGGTCCCATGGACTTGTGCACCTTCAGGTTCCTTAGGTGGTCCCGAACCTGATCTTCTCATACAGTGGGTGGCTTTTCATTCTTTTGGACCCTTCCTTGGATTTCTAGGACTTGGGCAGTGTGGCACGAGCTCTTGCCAGTGAAGACTGAGGCAAAAAAGTTGTTGAGCACCTCAACCTTCTCAATGTCATAGGTGACCAGGTCTCCCGTTGCCTTCCTGAGAGGGCCCGCATTATCCCTAGTTTTCCTTTTCTCCCCAACGTACCTGTGGAAGCTTTTTTTTTTTTTGCCCTTGACATCTCTGGTCAAATTTAATTCTGTCAGGGCCTTGGCTTTCCTAACCTGGTCTCAGGTTATCATATTCTCTTCCTGTCTTAAAAGAACTGACAAATGTCTGAATACGTAGGCTGTGTCTTATCCCTTGCTATTTTTGTGGCAAAATAAATACAAAATAAATTCAATGAAACTCCTAAACTTCTTTTCAATTATATTTACTAGCATCCCTTTCTGCCTTACATCTGGCTTCCACACTTAAAAGAACAGCTTCAGACTGATGTCTTGTCCAAGACCAATCCAAGAAAAGACATCAGGAACAAGACAAACCAAACAGATTTGGTAACCAGAGGTTGCTATTGGGTGTCTGGAATGTAACATCTTCCATACAGGATGATTTTGAATAAAAAAGTATGTTCTGGGGGGAGGCAGAAGCTTGCAGCTTACTGTGTTTTCTGGGAGCTCAGCATTATGTCATAACTAGCACTAGGATGGTTCAGCTGCAGAAGTGATCCTTCTCAAAGGGAGGATCTGTAGACTTCATTAAAATAATCACATTGTTTTACAAGTGTCTTTCAACTATGATGTAATAGAATATCAAGTGCATGTGGAAAAAGGAAGTAGAAAAATTATGGCATAATGGAGTGTTCCAAAGTTGCACGAAAGGACAAATAGAGATCAACTGGGAGTAGTCTCTGTCCTTAAACTTGAAAAGGACTTACAGTTTCATATTTCAAAGGAAATAAAAAGTGGGAAGGGGGATGAAAGGGTCCAGACTGACCCTTAGATAAAATTATCCTCTCTCACTGGGATCACATAAGTGACAATTCATAGCCAGTACTGCCTTTTTCATTGTGATGCTAGAGCTGTATTGATTAGCTCCTCACAGTTTAATAGCTGACCTGACATTGAACCAACAGCTGCAACAGACTATTTTGTCACTGTGTATTTTCTGTTCACCTGTTGTGAATGTTTTAATAAATGTGAATTGAATCCCACATGAAAAGGTACAATTTGAAGAGAAAAATGAGAAAATGGTGTTTGAAGATTTCCCTCCTGGATCAGATCAGAGTTTCTAGCAGCTTCAACAGTGTAATCTCGTGTTTCTCACAGTGGTCAACATTCCTCCTCAGGGAGGGAACATGAGAAAAAGGACAAGTGTAATATAACCACAACATGCCTTTCAGCAGTGAGAAAGGTGGGGATTTCTAAGTTGGAGACTGTCTGGATTCCTTCTTATCTATAGGTGACAATTTCTTTGGTGTATTTATTTTACCAGCTACAGGAGTTGCTCCTTTAGCTTGCTAGAGTTGCTCCTTTAGTAGGCATCTGCCAGAGAGTTTGGATTCAGTCTTCATTGACAATGCCTGAAATGCCTGGAAATCTGAGGATCATGCTGACTTTGTTTGGGGTTTTGCTTGTGAAGTGATTGTTCTTTCAGTTACCACCAGTAAAGAAATATCAGTAACAATCTTGTGTGCAAAACCACTCTTTTCCCCTTTTCCCTCTGCCTACCACCCATCGGTAAAAGATAAGGCTTGACTATCCCTGGCTAACAAAATTTTGCCACTTAGTGATTTTATAAATGATTGTCTACCAGTGTAATAATTATCATGTTTATGCTTTAATACAATTAAATATATATATGTCAACTTAAACAAGTGCACTTCGATAGCTACGAGTTGGGAAGCAGTAGAGGCTAGAAGGGCAGAGGTGCCACATCCTTTGCCTGTTACTTATGGATGGAATGTGCAGATTTGAATACACTGATTGTACTCGCCTGAAAAAGCTTTCCCCTTAAAAGAATCCTCTTAAAATATCTAGAGTCACTGAAGATAAAAAACTCAATGCTGACAATGTTGGTGCCTTACTTGAAAGTGTTTGCAAATCCTCCTTTCCCCCCTACCCCCTTTCTCTTTCTTCCCCTGTCAAAATCAGAAGTCTAAACACATTGCATGAGCAGAGACTAGCCTTGGCTATCTGGTTTAGAGAAGTAAGCTTAGAAATAACAGTTACTGGGAGACTGGATTATTTTCTGTGTTCCCTAGGTTCCTGTGGAGTATTTTGCTTTCCCTAGTGGAGAACACCTCTAGACAGTATGACCAACTGATATGTGGATAGTGGCTGATTTAGATACCTTCAGACTCATGACATAATCATACAGAAGGACATGGTATTACTAGTGTTTAGGGTATTTAACATCAAATGCTCATAAACCTAGTAAAATTTAAATTGTATCTCTAATTACCAAATACATCTCATCAATTTCTGTCACTCACAGCACAAATGTGAAAAGTTGGCAGAGTTAGAGCACTTTAGTACTCTGTTCAGTGAAGGGCAATCTTTATGAATTTACCTCTAGAGAGTAAAAGACTTCTGACTTTTTCAGTGCTACATCAGCTTCTGTCTTCTCTTGAATACAAATACTTTTTCTGATGCTTCATTATGAAGTGAACTGTTTTAGAAGTCACCATCACTTTTATATGAGTAACAGTGTTGAATGATTAAATCCTATTGTCTGTACTTTCTATAAAAGTCATTAAAGTGGAAAAGAGCTACCTCTAGATTGAAATTCTACCTTCAAGGTCATTATCATTTTACCTCTTCTGCCTTGTCTGACACATACTGGTGTATACTCTGAGTAGAAAAATATACCCAATTTACAATTAAAAAAACAAAGCAATACAATCTCTGTCAAGTCAGAAAATGGGAAAATATTCATTAGCACATTGCTCTCACAGCCTTTGGTTTTCATGTCAATGACCCATAAAGCTATTTTCAAAGCCATCCATTCCCCCTTTTTTCAAAAAATTACTCGTTCATCATCAAATTCTTATAACTGTGATGATGAAGATCAGTCTGATTTTGTATCCTTCAGCAGAATAACCCCAGAAACATAATTTGAAATGCAGTGAGGCATATGTACTTTAAGCTCTAGTTGTGGACCTATTCCTTAAACCCATTACTAATCCTGAATGCTGATTATAGTGATATCAGTGAGATTTTAATAGTTTTGGTGGATAATATCTGATTCAACACTCAAATGGAAATGATCCTGTATAGTAGCTGAGATGCACCAGCAGCTATGATTTTCTACTGTTAAATATGGGTTTAATAAAGTAAAATAAAGTACCCCAATGCCTTTATACACAAACTCTGTTTCTGAAGAAAGTTACTGGAGCATGTTCAGTTGTGCTAGTTTAACCTGGCCAGCAGCCAAACACAATACAGCCGCTCGCTCACTACCCCTGCCTCGGGAATAGGGGAGAGAATTGGAGCTGTAAAGATAAGGAGACTCATATGTTGAAATAAGAACAATTCACAATCAGTGGAACTGGTATATCTGAGGGTGAGAAATATCCTTTGTCAGTCTAGCAAAATAATAAATCAAGAACTATAGTAGCCTGTGCAAATTTTCCATACGACAGCACTAGCTGAATATAACTGAATAAAACATATAGTCAGTTTGCTCATACCTAAAGGAACAACCTGAGGGAACTCACTCTCACAAAACCCTTATCATCTTGTACTCACTCTATAAAATCAAATAAATGTCATGAGGAGAAGCTTAATTATCCAACTGGTAGGGCATTGGATTAGGATCCTGGGAAGCTGGGGTTATATTCATCTTTTGCAAAGGAGAATCTAAACGTTAGATGTCTCTGAAATAATTGCCCTAAGTACTTCAAGGGGACAGTTCATTTGACCTAAGACATCTACTTCAGATGTGATTTGCTTTTGTCTACCTATTGATTATAAAGGTTATATAGTAGCTTTGAATTTAAACTGTATTTTAAGATAGTGAAGTAAAAGCAAGGAAGTCTTGCTTATCTGCTCTCACCAGCGTTTTACAATTCTTTGCGTTTCCTCTTCCCCTTTTACTTGTCTTTATTTAGATTTGAAGCTGATTCAGGGCAGATGAGGCTTACTTTCTTTAAAAAGGCCTGTTGCAATGGGATTACAATCTCTTTTTGGATACTCAGAAGCTACTGTAATAAAAAATGCAACAAAAACCCATCTTTAAATTTATCTCAGGAGTGAGATCGTATATATGCACACATTCACACACTTGCTGTTGTTTAATGAAGTGATAGTCTTTGTACATGCTAAGGTCAATGTTTTCTGCAAAGCAAAAGTCCGACCTTTCCTATCTGAAGCTACATACAAGAAAGCATAACCCTTGGAGTGTATTACAACCCTTGTAAAGGATAAGTAATTGGTGAATAGCAAACAGTGCCAGAGTGCATGGGAGAGGTACCCAAGATCTTTGAACATTTAAGAAAATAAAACCAATTATTGATGGTGTAACTTTCTTGCCTCGGTGTGACTCCCTTTATTCTTCAAATCACTGTCTATAGAATCATAGAATCATAGAATGGTTTGGATTGGAAGGGACCTCAAAGATCATCTAGTTCCAATCCCCCCGCCTTCAGCAGGGACACCCTCCACTAGATCAGGTTGCTCAAAGCCTCATCCAGCCTGGTCTTAAACACTTCCAGGGAGGGGGCATCTACAACTTCCTTGGGCAACCTGTTCCAGTGTCTGACCACCCTTACAGTAAAGAACTTCTTCCTAATATCTAATCTAAACCTGCCCTAGGTGATCAAGCTCTTCCTGTAAATGGCAAAATGTTCTTACCTGCATGGTTATATGCTTAAACAATCAGCCACAAAATGATAAAAAGCTTAGTAAATAATTTTTAGTAGAGTTACTTTCAAACACGGATAGTGTTTGACCTACCTTCCTTCCATCAAAATTATTTGGAGTTTTTAGAGTATTTCAGTGTCAAAGGTCTTATACTTGTTGTCAAAAAGGAGGAGAATCAAACTAGTACTGATAACTCAGAAATAGTTCACTCCTGAATTCATGTGCATTTCTATGCAACCAATTTTCTAAATCAGTACGTGGAATTCATGGCCCATATTGGCCAGTCTATGGAAGTCATGGTCCAGGGTAATTGTTGTAGCCTACACCCATATCCTCTCCACCTTTCTGAGCACCTGTGGGAGTGATTGGGTCATGAACTGTGGAGGAGGTGATTTTTTTTCCTGAAATCCACCCCTCTCTGCTTTTTATGTCAGGGCTACAGTAAGGAAATATATGGCTTGCCTTAGTGTAAAAAAAATTCTAATTTCTTCTTCAACTAACATAGTTTATCTTTCACTATCAATCTTTGTGAATTTACTCATCTGGAATGGACTTAGTATTGGGAAGGATGATTGAATTTAAATCATTCTATTCTCATCTCTATGAATAGTATGATAACAGGAAGGATAATTTCACCTCTGGCTATATATGTTGGTTCACCTAATCTAACCAAAAACCCAGTAATGCTCATGTGCCCCACAGACATACTGTTTGGTTTGCAAGAATAAGTTTTTAGGATGTTTGTACTGTACAGATTTCATGAGAAAGTAACTAGAGTGGTAATTGAGGGTTTTAATTATTTTTCCTTGAAATTCAGTCTCAGATGGCATGTATATGTGAGAAAATGAAACTCAACTTTATAAGTCCACTTTCTAAACTTCAATGTTTTATTCATACTTAAGTGTTTCAAATTGATTGTGGGTTTTTTTGTTTTAATGTTTTGTTGTGTTTTTTTTCTTTTTGGGGGGGGGAGTTGGAAGTGATTAATACATCTCTCTCATAAGCAGGATTCAACATTTATTTGTTGGAATATAGAGATGGTTGGGTCGTGGTTCTGTAAGGCATGTTGCTTCTAATATTCAATGAAAAAATTAGACACAGCAAATTTGCTGCAGTGACTTTCAAACATACAAAATAATGCAAGGACTTATAACAGTTTTAACCCCGTGGTCTCTTGGCATGCAGTTTTACATTCAGCTACCAGGGTTAAAAGAATGAACAGGTTATATTTGGAGTGGCTGTAGAGCAGCTGAGATCACACCTGGCTGAATCTGCAAAGGAGTCTTAATATTCCCAGACATCAATCAGCTGTGGCTTTTTTCTGATGTTATGGCTTCTCACAGAGATGCTGCTCATAGCAGGACCTGTTTCTGCCTAAATCAAGACCTGACTTACCTGTTCACAGTATAGAATTGGAACCGTTGTAATCTTCACAAGATACTGAAGTTCTTTGAAGTCTGTGCACATGCAAAGATTTTACCTTAATTTTCTTTCCAGTTGAGTATATTGGTACTTGTTTATTATCAGATTTATCTTTAGATTTTTACTGTCTCCTTTCCCAATTGCATACTATTATCACCTCTTTATGTTAATACTCTCCCTAGCTGCCTGTATTATCACCCTTCCATTTATCTTCTTATTGTGTGTGATCTACAGTACTCATTAGCTTCCTATTCTCAGATCACTTTTTGCCTTCTCAGCATGCCAGATGACCCTTTTATCGCTCAGCCATGTTTCATAATCAGTCCAGATAGTGCTTCATACCTTCTTACTATTCCTTAGCTTTTTATTTTTGTGCTGCTTATTATCTCTTGCCAGTCATTTCTCTCCAACAAAGTTTGTTTTAATGCTTACTCAATTAGACCAGGTTTTTGCTAGTACTCTATCAATTGTCTTCATTGCCTGGGTAGTACATTATTGATTTCTATGGCTCAACATCTTAGAGTATATAATTCCTAGCAAATTTCTTTCTCCATCAGATTTATTTAATCCACACACTTCCCCATCTCCTCTTCAGACCAGACTTCATATTCATGAAGCCAACAGTACATTAACTGCTTAACTCATTGATTCTTACACTTTACAAAGTGTTTCATCCATAATCTTACACATTCTGCCTGAATTCAACCGACTTGTAATTCTTGCTCTGGATATGGCTACTTAGAGCACTTGTTTAATGTGTATTTTAGACAATTTATATGCTTGAGTTGATACTTTTGTGGACACTGCATAAAATGTTTTCAGCTCATTGGCTCCAAGGTACTTAAACTTGTACATCCCAAAGCTCCCTTTAAGTTTTACGATTACTTGTGTTAAGTAATGAACTTGAAAAAAAAAAAAAAAAAAAGAGAAGAGTGGTTGTTGTTGTCTTATGCTAAATATCTTTTGATTAACAACAAAACTTTTGGGGGCTGGGAGACTTGTACACTTTTATATATGAATCCTTTTCAAAAATAATCTTTCCTTAGACCTATAAAAACCACCTCAGTCTCATAGGGGTTTTGATAAAGTAACTACTCAGATATACGTAAATCTAATCTTCCATGTAAAGTTCTAATTGCCATGTGCAAACAGATCTGGATTGCATAAAATGCCATAAACTATATAATATGATGACAGAAGAAAATGCAAAAGAAGATAAAGACATTTCTGGATAAGCAAATCAGTTGTTGAGCCATGAGGTTTTGAGTCATGTTGAGCCATGAGGCTTTGAGCAACCTGATCTAGTGGAAGATGTCCCTGCTGATGGCAGGGGGTTGGAACTAGATGATCTTTAAGGTCCCTTCCAATCCTAACCATTCTATGATTCTATGAAGTTTACATACTTTATGGGTTGTAGGAGTATAAGGAACAATCCCAGATAGTGTGGCTTTAGTTTTCCTTTAAACTTGTTGTTGTGAAAGATTCCTAAAGTAGGGGGAATTTTCCCAGTTCTGGATTATGCAGAAATGTAATGATTAGCACAGACTTCTGAAATATTGGGACCTTATGTTTGGATAGCTATCCTAAAATGTATTTTGAATCTTTCTGTTTTAAGAGTTTTTTCAGATTTGATCAACGTCCTAGATTTGGCAAACAACTTTCATTATAGAAAGGACCTGGGTGAGCCAATTCAGAATTTTTCTGAAGAAATAAATAAATTCTGCAGCAAAAGAAAGTCCAGCAGTGAAAAAAGTATTGACTAAATGGCTCAACATTTAAGATAATTCTTTTCTCTTTCAAACTTATAACTCTGCAGCTACAAAACAGTCCAGCCACAAATCAATTTCAGTATGTCTCATTCATCTCACAAAGTACAATCAGAATAAATGGAAAGGGTTTTGCTACAAAGCATATATGAGGCTAAATCCTGCACAGTTATGGCTGGACTATCTGATTATAGGTATTTTTATAGTGTCTTATATTCCATACTGTGCTTTATTCAGAAACAGAGTGACAGGGGACAAGAAGATGGTGTGTAAGTTTAATAGTCATTTGTTCATCTTTTCTTGTGTCAGGTAACACATGGAGTTTTCTCGTCATCTTTGCCATTAATCACCTGGAATATGTTGCAGTGGTCTAAAAGAGACGTATTATAATGATTAGGTGGAGAGGTTGTTAAAAGCTGTTCATCAACTGTGAAAAATAGTTTTGTGTGTGGGACCCTTGCTTTGCTGTCACTAGGAAGTGAGGAAGCCTAGGAAGGATGACTGCAGACTACCATCACCATCAAGAAGCATATTACCACTAGGGAAATAG
>NW_010313159.1:0-16995 GCF_000700745.2 Antrostomus carolinensis
GGACCTTAAAGATCATCTAGTTCCAACCCATGTCCAAGGAGGCACCTTCCACTAGACCAGGTTGCAGCCTCTCTCTGGTCTTGGTTATGGGGCGACCCCCATCAGGGATTTTACACAGAATCACAAAAGGGATGAATTTTTAACCAACTTTTCCCATGTTTACAACATTAAACTCATTATTCCTTATCCTGAAGGTGCTGGTAATTGATAGATAGAGAAATCATTGTAGACCTGCCTGGGTTTCACTTGGCTTGTTCCTTCTGTCATCCATCCAACATTTTAATTGTGACCTTAACTGATCAAACTGCATTTCTTCCTGCTTCATCTAGCAGAAAATAAAGAGATATTTCTTTGCCATGACCTCAAGGCTTCTGACTGTGGCCACATTAATGTTAAATGCAGGTGGATTCAGGCTGCTTCTCTCTGGGAAGCTCTAAAGTTGAGTCCTGAGTCCTTTACTGAGTATTTAATATGGATGAAACCTCCCACAGCACATGAAATTCAGATTTAACTTTGTTCTCAAAGAGTTTGGTTTCTCCAGTCTCTGGCCCAGGACATCAGCTTTTGGCTGCTGAAGCTCACTGGAAGTGGTGGATACTCATCAGATTCCCAGCACCTCTCAGGAGTTCCAGGAATGTTCCATCCCTTCTCTGAAAGATCCTGGGTTCTTCAGATATGGTAAGGGTGATGCTGATTAGAGTGAAAGGAGAAATCCTTCCTTCCATGATCCTTTGGCTTATGAGGCCAGGATTCACTGTAAGGTAGACCATTTTGTTCAGATCATTGGATTGTCTTGAACACCCTGTTATGCCCCATCTGCTGATGTATATGACTATTTTCCTTGGTCCAGAGGGCAAGGTCACCTTGGCAAGTCCATCACTTGGCTCAGTCATCTTGCCAACATTACTCTTACAGAGTAGCCCAAAGTTGCCCCTCTGCTCTGCTCTCCTCAGACCCCACCTGCAGTGCTGCCTCCAGTGCTGGGGCCACCAACAGCACAAGGACATGGAGCTACTGGAGCCAGTGCAGAGGAGGCCACCAGGATGATGCCAGGGCTGGAGCAGCTTTGCTGTGAGGACAGGCTGAGAGAGTTGGGGCTGTTGAGCCTGGAGAAGAGAAGGCTCCGAGGAGACCTTCTAGTGGCCTCCCAGTACCTGAAGGGGCTCCAGGAAGGCTGGGGAGGGACTTTGGCCAAGGGCAGGGAGTGAGAGAACAAGGGGTGATGGCTTGAAAGTGTCAGAAGGGAGATGGAGCTGAGATGTGAGGAAGAAATTGTTTGGTGTGAGGGTGGTGAGACAGTGTCCCAGGTTGGGCAGAGAAGCTGTGGCTGCTCCTCCCTGGAAGTGTTTGTGGTCAGGCTGGATGAGGCTTTGAACAACCTGGTCTAGTGGAAGGTGTCCCTGGTGCTGGCAGGGGGGTTGGAACTGGCTGAGCTTTAAGGTCCCTTCCAACCTAAACCAGTCTGGGATTCTGTGATTCTCTGAAAGTTTCCCACTGTGTCTTCTCTACACGTGTCCAAATGACCAGAGATCCTTTTTTTTGATGTTAGGGTGTGGGTTCAGAGGCAATACAACTATCAGGCAGCTTGTGTGCAGAGAGGTTATCTGCTGAGGGCTGTGAGAAGGTCCTCAATGGTTGGCTGAAGAGCACTGAGAAGGCACAGTAACATCCCTCCTCCCCTTAACATCCTTCTCAGGCCCATCCAGTGCCTATCTCCAAAGCTGGAATAGTTCTGAAGGTGAATAACTGGGATGTGGGGAGGAAGGAGGGTGTCTTCAGCGTGTGGAGGCACTTAGACAGAGGCACACAACACGGTTTGTGCTCCTCTGAGTTCTTGTGCAAATCAGCTGCTTGTTCTCTTTTATCCCCTTCTGCTGCTCCCTCCCATCCATCTCCATTGACCGAAGGGCTCCATGACACATCGGTGCCATGTTGTACTCCTTCCCAATCTCCTCTTACTCTACTCTTGGGATTTTCTTGAAGGTTCCTACTTCTCCTTGGCTTGATTTATAGAGCTGCATTAGATAAATGACTCTTGCACCATCTATCCTTGTTACGACAGCCGCGTGATGTGCACGGTGCATTCATTTCTCTCCCAACTGACCTCGCCAGTCTTGGCTGGAGTGTGCTCGAATGAAAAGCAGAAGAGCTGCAATTACTCTCTGCATTGATCAGGGGAACATCATGAAACTCTGCCCTGGTGGGGCCACATCTGGAATTTTATGTCCAGTTCTGGGCCCCACACTTCAGGAAGGACAGGGAGCTGCTGGAGAGAGTCCAGCACAGAGCCACCAAGGTGATGAAGGGAGTGGAGCATCTCCCTGCTGAGGAAAGGCTGAGGGAGCTGGGGCTCTTTAGCTTGGAGAAGAGGAGACTGAGGGGCGACCTCATTAATGTTTATAAATATGTAAAGGGCGAATGTCAGGAGGATGGAGCCAGGCTCTTCTCAGTGATGCCCAATGGTAGGACAAGGGGCAATGGGTGTGAGCTGGAACACAGGAGGTTCTGCTTCAACTTGAGAAGAAACTTCTTTCCAGTGAGGGTGCCAGAGCCCTGGGACAGGCTGCCCAGGGAGGGTGTGGAGTCTCCTTCTCTGGAGACATTCAAGACCTGCCTGGACACCTTCCTGTGTGATCTCATTGAGGTTCCTGCTCTGGCAGGGGGGTTGGACTGGATGATCTTTCGAGGTCCTTCCAAACCCTGACATTCTGTGATTCTGTGATTCTGTGTACGTGGGATTGTAAGCAATGCAAGTGTCCTGCTGATGGGTTGCGGTTCCTGCAGTTAATTAAAAAAACCCCAAAAAACACAGGGACAGACTTTTTAGTAGGGTCTGGGGTGACAGGACAAAGGGTGATGGTTTTAAAGTAAAAGAGGGAAGATTCAGACTGGATAGAAGGAAGAAATATTTTACACTGAGGTTGGTGAGACACAGTCCCAGGTTACCCAGAGAGGTGGTAGATGCCCCATCCCTGGAAACATTCAAGGTCAGGTTGGATGGGGCTCTGAGCAACTGATCTGGTTGAAGATGTCCCTGCTCACTGCAGGGGGGTTGGACTAGATGACCTTGAAAGGTCATTTCCAACCCAAACCCTTCGATGATTCTATGATTCTCCTTCCACTCCAGAAGACCTGACTTTTAAAATCATAGAATAAATTCATATCTCTGCCCATCCAGGGGACTGGAGGCACAGTCAGGACAACTGTTTCTTTGCCCAATCTTTTCCTCTCCAACCTTTTCAGGCCAAATCCCTGCTCCCGTGTCCCACTTCACCCTGTACAGCACTGATGTCCAGGAACCCAGGCAAAGAATTTCTTCCTCACATCTCAGCTCCATCTCCCCTCTGACACTTTCAACCCATCACCCCTTGTTCTCTCACTCCCTGCCCTTGGACAAAGTCCCTCCCCAGCCTTCCTGGAGCCTCTTCAGGTACTGGGAGGATGCTGAGGGTGATGTGGCCATCCCAGGGCTGGTGATGCTGAAGCCCAACTGAGGTTCAGTGGATGCTCCCAGGTGACACAGGGAGCTGGGACTCTGATGAGTTAAATTTCTGCCCTGCTGTGCTCTGCCTTGCAGGGATGAGGATGTTTTGCTGGCCAGAAGCATATGGAGACTATTAATGGATGGAGTTAAAACCACTTGTACAAAGTAGAAAACTTCACACACATCCTGCAGTTGTGGAGTGACATTGGATTGAAAAGCCAGATGAGACTTTCCCAGCTCTTATTCCCCAAGTTTCTCCATCTCATGCAAGGAGTCCCCATGGGACTACATGCACAGTACTTGCTGCACCTGACCCCAAACAGAGCCAGCAACTCTCCAGTTCATGATCGAGCCCCAGTAAACAAAGCCAAGGAGTACTGCAAGCCTTCTCCTCCACAGATGTCCATGGTGTCCTGGGTCTCTCTCCACTTCACGTTTCATCTGTTCGTTTCACTCTTGCCTTTGCTTTTGTTCCATTCTTTCTCCTTCCCTATTTATTATTAATATATAAGTCAAGCATTGGAACAGGCTGCCCAGGGAGGTGGTGGAGTCACCTTCCCTGGTGGGATTTAAAAGATGGGTAGATAAGGTGCTTCAGGACATGGTTTGGAGGTGGAATTGGTAGTGTTGGGTTTATGGTTGGACTCAATGATCTTAAAGGGCTTTTCCAATCACTATGATTCTATATATATTTGCTGCCTAATTTCTTCCTTGTTTTCTATTATTTAACTATATCCAGGCTGCATGTAGGTTCCTTTGGCTCAAAAGATGCTTTTAAATTAAAACTGCAACTGTGTGTGGATCAGAAGAGATTAGAGGTGTGTTTGAAAACCTCCATCACCTTCCAGGGCTTGGATCATCTCAGATCCCATCATGTTTTCCAGCATCCCCAACACGATGGGATCTGAAGACGTTCAGGATCTGAGGACATTCAGGATCTGCCATGTTTTACAGAGCCAGGTCCTTTAAGACTTGGCCATTTGGTCGATATGTGCCAAATTAAACCTCAACAATTAGAGCAGAGCTGTTATCTTTGGAAGGATTTCATCCTGCAGACTGCAGGGATGTTATGTTCCTCTGAAGAGTTCATATCCTGCATGATCAGGTGGAAAGAGGAGAGCAGAAGAAGGTTGCATGGGTTGGAGGGTTGGGCAGTTTCCAAAGGGATGTTCTAGGGAATGGCCCCTTCCCATGCATTTCCCAGCACCTGCTGCACAGCTTTCTTGCTCTCCAGTCCAGAAACAAGAGGAAGGAATTGTTTCCCTCTGGGAACCTGGAAAACATCTATCATTTCACATTTCTGGAGAAAAATAAACATGAAATTTCTTGGTAGAAGGAGGGAGGGCAGACCCCACATTAACTCTTGTGCATCCTCCTCCCATTGTCCTCTCCCAGAGAACCTTCATAGGTAGAAACCATCCTGATGCTACCTGACTTGGTCCATCACAATCTCTCCTATGGTCTCTGTTTGGTGGCCCCGCAGCAGTGGAAGGTCATGTGCATCCATGGTGACATGGCAGCTTGTGGGATGCTCTTGCTGGATGGGGTATTGCAGGATATATATTTTATATTTTAAATATTTTAAATATTTAGGACCCCAGTGTTTTAAATGACACTACACAGCTGTGTTTGTAGAGGAAAACCTAGGCTGTAATGGGAGCTGAAATACTCAGAGCACATGGAGACATGTGGACATCTGCATTTTGGGGATTTCATGTGCAAGCTGAATCACATCCCAGTGTCTCTATAGGGGAAAGGTGAAGAAAGATGCTTGTGGCTTGAAAATTACCATGGGGCTCATCAGTCACCAGCTCATTTCTCTGCTCTTCCATCTTCTCTTCCATCCTCTGCTCCCAGAACATCTCCTGCAATTTCTCCTTTGAGATCTGAGGAATCCAGATGACTTTGCAGCTGGGATTTCAGGGAATGGTACTGGCATGCTGGCCTGTTAATCACAGCTTTTCTCCAGCTTCCTGGAAACAAGAAAACTGTAATTTCCTCTGGGCTTCCCTGTTATTATCATCAGGGTCCAAAAGCAACGTTTTCCCTGGTGTGTCTAAACATCTTCAGTCCAGGATAAGACCCCAGCTCAGATCTAGGACACCTAGCTGTGTGACATCTCTGCTGGAGGGGACAGTCATGAGACAGCTGTGTTTCTGCTCTGGAAATAGGAGAGCAATGAAGCAAGACTCAATGTCAGACCTTCTGCAAAGTTTTTTTGGGTTTTTTTTCTGGGGCTGGGCACAGCTCCAACCTGTGTCCCAGTGGAACAGCAGGATGAGGGCAGCTCATGAGGCACCTCCTTGCCACCCTCCCATTGCCAGCACTTGTCTGCCCCCAAGGATGGTTGTTTGGGGTTGTACAGGAGTATGTCTGTTGAACAGGGTGGGATTAGGGCTTTCCCCAGTGTTCCCAGTTTGTTTACTATTGATGGTGCCCCCATTTGTCAGCGTTCCAACCCTATCCACCTGGCTTTAGCATTTCTACAGGTGCTTTCACACACAGGTATTTCCCATCTCCCTCCACCAAGACCAGCCTCAGCATCTCTGTCCCAGACCCCTGAGAGGCAAAAAGTGGGATGCACCTGAGGACACAAAGCCAGCTGATGTCCCCATGCTGGAAACACTTAGGGGATGAAGAGAGAAGGTCTTTCTCCGTGACCTGCTTCTCTGGAGACTCTCTGAAAGCAAATAGACACAACAGATGATAAGAAGTGTTGTCCCTGGTTATCATGACCCATTCCTCTCCAGCACTCCTCCTCCCTTGCTTCCATCTCTCTGGGGTCTCCACAGGCTCTGACATGCTTACCTTCCTCTCTATGCCTCTGTCTTCTCCACCTCTGGAGGTGTAGACACTGCTTCTATGTCATCAAGGTCCTTCACAACGTGTCCTTGCCCACCATGTCAGCCTCTCAGCCCCTAGGTCACCACGTTATCCACATCTCTGTGTTTTCTCCAGGGTTGCCTGATGGAAAATCTATCTGTCAATATTTGCAGGTATCTATCTGCATCTTGCTTGCCTCCTTCATATCCCACCTTGAAGGTCTCCCTTGAGATACACCTCTTTGGAGAAGAGACGTCTGGACGTCCCAGTGCACCAGAAAACAAGTTGCCAGGACCAGTAATTGAAGCAGAAATAATAGAGGTATGTCAGGTCCAAAAATGCTGTGGCAATATGTCTTATGCATGAGGCTATAGTTCCTGATGGAAAGATGAGGATGAAAGGTACAGTCTCCTCCTCACCAGGAATAGAGATCCAATGTGTTTATGTCTTTCAAGAAAGGAAAGACATAAACACATGTCCTGAGACATTATGTCCTGAGACTGAAGGAATGGGTGATGTGCAAACCCATTGTGTCAGCCTGGACAGACCCATGTCCTCTTGACGTGGCTCAAGCTCATCCTCCTGCTTGCAAAGATATCTGAATATTTCTGTATTTGTGCTCAGTTTCTGCTCCAGAACATTCCTCCTGCAGTCACAAAAAAAAAAACAGAAATTGGGGGAAAAAAGATGAGCACAGAGTTCCCCAAACTTTATGATTTTGGATACATCCAGTTGGCAATGTGTAGTTAGGTGACGGCATTGTGAGAAGTAGGAGATGGGGAGGGTGGAAAGGGAAACCTTTTTTAATTGTGGGTATAACAGCAAGAAGGTTTTGATAGCAAGTTTATCTGGGGAAATTCTTCTCTTTTTTTTATTTCACTGAAGTTTGCTCAGAAAGTTCTAACAGTGTTCACAGCTTGGAACCATCTCAGGTTCTGGTCTCTTTAACAAATGACATTTTAAGTAGAAAAGTGAGGTGAGAGGGATTAAAATGTTTCTGGCAGCCTTTATCAGCACTGTCTGAAAGCACTTCTGTCCTTCAGAGCCCTGAAAGCACCAGATTAGGATGAAGCTGGGAATATGCTCAATGATGCAGTGTCAGCTCTTATCAGATCGGGAGGATAAAGGATGTTGTTCCCTCACCACAATAATTTCAGAGCCTTCAACAACAAGCTCCTGCACAACTTTGTTCTGAGTACATTAAGCCCCAAAGATGAATTTCATATTTCATGAGTAATCATTACTCAACCTGTCTCTAAAGACAGAAGAGACTTCCTGATTTATTCTGCTCTGTTTGTCTTGGACCTTCAAGTAAGCACAACTGGAAGAGAAGAGAGGAGGACACTCAGAAATTGGGAGGAAAACACATTCAATTTAGCAACATGGGGAGAGAATTTTATAATAATAAAAAATTTTAATAAATTCTGCTGAATGTCAATTTAATTTAAAGGGGTGATAGGAGTTTAATGCTCTTATAAAGAAGGTCCAGCATCTTGGCCAAATCCCAGAACATTCTGCCTTTATATATATATATACTTGTGCATTCAGGCAGCTGCCATCTCCCCCATGTCCTGTCATGCTCTTGGCCAAGTGACAGGGAGGTCACCCCACAGTGGGCTGTGTCCCATGGAAGGGATAGTCATTCTGCAAGGCACAGCTCGTTAATTCTTTCTTTTCTGAAAGTATTTTGAGATTCAGCTGAACGAAGAAAGGTTTGTAAATGACAGGTCCCCTGTGACCTTCGGTGTCACGGCTCTGTAAGGAAATGTTGACCCAAGTAACTAGGACTGCAATGCAAGCACCTCTTGAAAAGGGCAGTCAAATGCCACAGAGAACTTCAGAGCAGGAAAGGAAGAAGGGAGTCATGGGATAAATGGCTAATAAGGATGATTTGCTTGGTCTTGGTCTGATGGTGCAATGGTTGCTTACAAGTAAAGCCCACCCAAGCAAGCAGTAGCATTTCATGGGATCAGAGATAGTTCTTTCTTGCTTCCTGTTGTCTAAAAGAAGCACTATTTTGGAAAACATGGTCTTTTCTTAATGATCTCCTGTCCAAATAGTGGTGCTGCCCCTGCCCTACTCATGAGCTCTCCCAGAGTCAGTGCGTGGATCCAGCTGTTTGTATGACTGCAGTTTGCTTGGAAAGCTGAAACTCTAAATTTAAAGACTCTATAGAAAGTAAAACTTTTGGGGTGTTACCTGTTATGCAGTGGAGAAACACCTGTGTCACTTCTTTAACTGGGGACAACAAAATATGGACTCAGTACAGAGAAGAGGAGGAGCAGCTCAGATCATTCCTGAAGCCACAAATTCCTTGGCTCTCCTGTTCCTCCTTTCATTTTCTGTGATGGAAAAGGCAGGTGACCTTTTCTTTCCAATACTTCTGCTGGGCTGTTTCAGCTGTTTCAGTGTGAGACCTTCTGGAAAGCATCATCAGATCAGGCCACATGTAGTGACAGGACAAGGGGTGATGGTTTTAAACTAAAAAAAGGGGAGATTCAGACTTGAGGGAAGGAAGACATTTTTTAGGATGAGGGTGGTGAGACACTGGCCCAGGTTGCCCAGAGAGGTGGTAGATGCCCCATCCCTGGAAACATTCCAGGTCAGGCTGGAGCTCTGAGCAACCTGATCTGGTTGAAGATGTCCCTGCTCACTGCAAGGGGGTTGGACTAGATGACCTTGAAAGGTCCCTTCCAACTCAAACCATTCAATGATTCTATGATGTGATTCAGTAGTTGTCTACCTGTTACAGCATTACAGGGTCTATGAGCCCTCGTATTGCCTTGTTCATGGAGAGTCTCTGTCAATCAAGACATTGTAGGATCTCTGCTACTGGAGTGGGAGATCCCAGAATCTGCTCCCTTGGTGCTGGGGTGGGAAGCCTGGCTGAAACCCTGGGGCCCATGGGCTCACAGAGTCCCTGGGATGCTGCGTCTGTTCCTACCCCTGGATCTAGGTGTTCCATCAAAACCCACAAAGAAAGGTAGGACAAGAGGAAATGGGCTCCAGTTGTGCCCAGGGCAGCTGAGATGGGATGTGAGGAAGAATTTCTTTGCTGCAAGGGTTCTGAGGCATTGGAAGGGGTTGCCCAGGGCAGTGGTGGAGTCCCCATCCCTGGAGGGATTGAAGAGTCGTGTAGACACAGTGCTGAGGGACATGGGTTAGTCACAGGGGACTGGTCAGTGGTGGGTTCATGGTTGGACTCCATGAGCTTAAAGGGCTTTTCCAGTCCAGGTGATTCTGTGGTTCTGCAGCAAATTGACTGGTGACTGTGCTGGAGGCTGTTTTCACTCTTGCCTGCACATCACATTCATCTCTAACAAGAAGCGTGAATTCCTCTCACCCATTTCTGTATCAGGGCTTGTTCGCTTTCATGTCACCAGCTGGGGAACAAGCCACAAGACCAAAACACGTGTTGTTGGACATGGATGCTGCCAGATCAAATCATAGCAGTGCTTTGCTTTGCTCTATAACCTGTCTCAGATGCTAGACCAAAGCAGAAACCCCAAAAGCAAGTTCTCCTGCTCTCCATCTGCTTTGAAGTCAGATTTTTTTCCCTTTTTTATCATTTGCAGCCATGGTTGATGTAACTCTGGGCATTACCGAGATCTATATGAATTTTACATCTTTTTAAGGCCCAAATAAACTCTTGGCTTAAGCTCTCCCACCCACCAGTGAGATGTGCAGGTGAAAAAAAGTGTTCTTTGGCAATATATTTCCTGTGACCACACTGAACATGTTGCCTGTCAGGTTCACTCACCATCACACAGCTGGCAGCATCAAAATGATGATGATCCTGGCAGCAGTGCCAGCTCCCAATTAGTGCCAGCTTGGCCAACTTCCTTATGGGTTCCCAAGACGTCCCCTCCATATCACTGGTCCTCATTGCTTCAGTAGAGCTTGGGAAGGGTAGATTGGAAGGGACTCAACAACTTCATATATATTGTCCCTGCTGCTGGCAGGGGGGTTGGAACTGGATGAGCTTTAAGGTCTCTTCCAACCCAAACCGGTCTGTGATTCTATGATTTTGGTCTAAGACTTTGCCTTTATTGCAGTCACTTTGTGAGATTTTGGATTCAGCAGATAGGTATTTGCATTTCTTGTTCCTAAAACCTTCCACTGATGGACCCAGGGCTCTACAATCTGCTCAGGCACCTCATTGCAGTTGAATGGTTTTTTTTCCTCCTCCTCCACCTACATCTTCTCCTCAACTGATATTTTTTTCTCCTAGAAATAACTGATCTTACTTACTCTGTATGAGAGGTGGCTGCCACATCCCCTTTCTCACAGGCCAGGTTTTGCACCTAAGCCCTCCTCCTTCAGCACATCCCTTTTGCTCTCGGTGTTGAATCTCAGCATTATTGATTTGGGGCCATTTCTCCAATCTACCGTGAATGATTTGAATTCTAATCCTGCCATCCGCAGCACTCGCCACCGCAGGCAGGGATTTTATTAGCTCCTCTTTCTCTCATCATCCAAGTCATTAATTAAAATATTGATTAGTGCCAGAGACAGGACAGATCCTAGTAAGATTCTGCTAGATAAATCCTTTTAGGTCGGCAGTAAAGTACCCATAACCCCTAGAAGTGAAGCTTTCCAATTAAGTATGCTCTTTCATCTTCTTTTTTTCTCCTGTCTACATGATAATTTCATATGGTTGATAATTAGTTTATGATAATACACTGGGGTAGAGTCAAAATCATTCCTTAAATCAAGAACTAGCACAGCTTCCCCAGATGGACCCATTACCTGCCCAAAGGGGAAATTAAATGTTGGATGTGATTTGTCTGTGACCATCCAAGACTTTATTATCCAAGTGATTGTATATGGATTAGGAATTGCTTCAGCATCTTGCTGGTGTTTTGGGTTGAGCTTGGTCTGGATTTACCTGATTTCTCCATTTTCCCTTTCTAAGATCCTTCAGAAACTCCCAACCTTTGCAAATTTGGGGGTTCACTGATAGTTCAGTGATTCCTTGGCTGGTCTTTTCAATATCCTAGTGGGAACTTCTCAGAATTTCCTAATCTAAGTCTTTCTACCTTTCTTATATACATATATGAATTATTTACCTTCCTCTTCCCTAGAAGAATTGCGTGTCTCCCACAGCTCAGCCTCAGTCCAAGGCTACAACCAGGCACAACGATTCTCCATGTTTTTGTTACCAACTGGGTCTCTTGAATGAACATTTTCTGGGAACAGATTTCGGGTTGCTGGAGGCAATTTGAGTGAAATTTTAACAGAAGGATTCAGTGGGTTTTGATACAATTTTTTTGTTGTTGGCTTTCTGCAAACAGTCCCCCCCCCAAAAAAATGGGCAGTTTAAGGGCAGTTAATGACAGAACAAGGGGAAATGGGTTTAAGCTGAAAGAGGGGAGGTTTAGATGAGATATTAGGAAGAAGTTCTTCACTGTGAGGGTGGTCAGACACTGGAACAGGTTGCCCAAGGAAGTGGTAGATGCCCCCTCCCTGGAAGTGTTCTTGGCCAGGTTGGATGAGGCTTTGAGCAACCTGGTCTAGTGGAAGGTGTCCCTGCTGCTGGCAGGGGGGTTGGGACTGGAGGAGCTTTGAGGTCCCTTCCAACCCAAACCAGTCTATGATTCTATGAAATCCACATGGGACCATTCCTATCCACTTTGCTGAAAAACCTGCTCCTTGAACAGCAGCAGGCAGCCAAGAGAAACTCTTTGGGCTTTGATTGCACCAGAGAGGTGGCCAGGAGCACCCCAGGGAGAGATCTAGCTGCGATAAATAGACCAAAGGGATGTTCTGTTGTTTAAAAGCTTTAGCTTTGCTGTTTTTCAGAAGAACAAACATTGTGTTTAGCTATAAAATAGCTTTGAGCTCCATAAATGACTTGGATCCTTCCCCACTCAGGTCCACTGAACCTTTGGCAAACTCTTATTTTTCTTCTCTAGCTTGTAGTGATTTGAACCAACAGTGAATATTTATGGATTGAAGACTACAGCCCAGCAGATCATCTTTTTAGTGGGAAGGGGTTAAAATACCAGGAACGGCACCAGGGCAACTGGTCTACAAGATACAACTGTGTTGAAAAACCTAATGGAGATGGAGATTTGGAATCTGGGTTTCTCTGCCCCAAGCAAGGGCGCTAGTCAAGGAGCAATTGGATGAAAGAAGAGAAGTGCTATGGCTTTCTAGGACCTCATGTCTCCCTGGTATTTATCTCTGCTGATAATTCCCAGTATTGCACCTTGGCTTCTGCAAACCCCAGTTTGAGATGCTGGTTTCCATCCCTGCCTTGTGTAAGAGACTAGGACAATAAGAAATGGCTTCAAGTTGCACCAGGGGAGCTTAAGATTGGATTGGTAGGATTGGGCCTACAAGAAAGCTGTGGAAGGACTCTTCATAAGGGCAGGTAATGACAAAACAAGGGGAAATGGGTTTAAGCTGAAAGAGGGGAGGTTTAGATGAGATATTACGAAGAAGTTCTTCACTGTGAGGGTGGTCAGACACTGGAACAGGTTGCCCAAGGAAGCTGTGGCTGCTCCTCCCTGGAAGTGTTTGTGGCCAGGTTGGATGAGGCTTTGAGCAACCTGGTCTAGTGGAAGGTGTCCCTGCTGCTGGCAGGGGGGTTGGGACTGGAGGAGCTTTAAGGTCCTTTCCAACTGAAACCATTCTGGGATTCTATGATATTAGGAAAAAAAAGCTTCACTGAAAGGGTTGTCAAGCATTGGAACAGGCTGCCCAGGGAAGCGGTGGAGTCATCGTTCCTGGAGGTACTTAAAAGATGTGTAGATGTGGTGCTTAGGGCCATGGTTTAGAGACAGACTCAGTAGTGTAGAGTTTATGGTTGGACTCGATGACCTTTAAGGACTTTTCCAATCCAGGCAATTCTTCTGGGATTCTGTAAGCATCCAAGGCAATTGCAAACAGTGTGTCTTAGCTTTGGGGTCAACTCTAAACCTGTTATTATGCTTTTGCTGTGGTAATTGCCATTAATTGGAGCTGGTGTTTCTATAAAGGGAAATAAAAGCACTTTTTCCCCTTCTTCTCTAATGTGCTCTTGAAGAAGACTGTTGAAAGGGACTGACTTGCAAGAGAAGATTGAATAGAGGCAGTTTGGAAAGGTCTAGCTCCTGCTGTCAGCAGGGAGGGAGATAAAAAGCAAGGAAATATGAAAAGGTTGTCAGCACCAAGGTGGGAGGAGGAGTGTTTGATGGAGAGCGAGGGGCAGGCAGGTAGGAGGATTGCAAAAAAAAAGGAAGCAGAGGAAGGTGTAGCATCAGCAAAATCCACCCCGTGCTGTGATGCTTTGCCAAGTCCCCAACTAACCCATGTCCCTCAGCACTATGTCTACACGACTCTTCAATCCCTCCAGGGATGGGGACTCCACCACTGCCCTGGGCAACCCCTTCCAATGCCTCAGAACCCTTGCAGCAAAGAAATTCTTCCTCACATCCCATTTCAACTGCCCTGGCCACAACTGGAGCCCATTTCCTCTTGTCCTACCCACAGGGAACTCTGATGGAGTGGTAATGATGAAAGGAAGAATTCAAGCTGTAGCAGCTTGTGCATTGCCTGAGAAAAATCTGTACATGATGTGATAGGAGCTTTTCAAGCAGAAAATGGATGTAGGGTCCTGAACCCAGCAGGGAGAACAGGCCATGCTGGGTCTGAGCTGCCCAGACCATCCTGCAGGTTACTTCTGCATCCATCACACACCCAGCAGACCTGGACATCATTCCAGTTGGGTGGCTAAGGGATGGTGCAGCTTGCCTGCTGCCTGAAATAGCACCACAAATCCAAGGAAGATAATTGAACTCGCTGTTTATTTTTGTGGGATGCTGTTTGTGAACTAACTAACAAGATAAATTGTTGTGTAAAGTGGTTTTCTTTCTTTTTCCCCCTTTTTCTCCTCCTTTCTATAAGCAGCATCACTGCTTTGCTAATCATAAGGTGTAAGGAAGAGTTGCTGCAGTTTGGGGTAATTTCAGAAAGGCTGGACAGTCATCCCTCTGAGGGTTTCCCTCTGATTTATAACAGCAGAAGGCTGGTGCTTCTCCTATTCCAAAGCTGTCCACTTCGAAAGAGCACAGCTACCCACCGAGTCTCTCCCCACCATTGCCCAACAACTCATGGAATCCCAGAATCCCAGACTGGTGGGGTTGGAAGGGACCTCAGGAGATCATCCAGTCCAACCCCCCTGCCAAAGCAGGGTCCCTACACCAGGTTGCACAGGAAAGTGTCCAGGTGGGTTGGAACATCTCCAGAGATGGAGACTCCACACCCTCTCTGGGCAACCTGTCCCAGGGCTCCGGCACCCTCACAGCAAAGAAGTTTTTCCTCATGTTTGTCTGGAACTTCTGGTGTCCCAGTTTGTGCCCATTGCCCCTTGTCCTGTCACTGGGCACCACCCAGAAGAGCCCGGACCCATCCATTTGGCCCCCACATTTCAGATCTTGATAGACATTGATCAGATCCCCTCTCAGGCTGCTCTTCTCCAGGCTCAACAGTCCCAGCTCTCTCAGCCTCTCCTCACACAGGAGATGCTCCAGCCCCTCATCATCTCTGTGGCCTCCACTGGACTCTCTCCAGAAGATCCCTGTCCCTCTGGAACTGGGGAGCCCAGAACTGGACACAACACTCCAGCTGTGGCCTCACTCGTTGTGACAGACCCAACAACACAGGATGAGCAAAGTGTCAGCAGCAATTTTGCAAAAGGATTGCACTGGTGGATAAATCCAGACAGCCCTGGACTCTTTGGACCTGTGTGGTGGCCACTAGTCAGGCTGTGCTGCTCCAGTGCTCAAGCATGGTCTGGTCCCCATCTGAAGTCCTAATGGTAGGGGGAAGGTGGAGCCTTTCTGACTTGATAAAGTCATTCTGCAACCCCATCCAGGGGTATTCCTGGCAAAGCACATGGCAGATCTCGACTTTTCATGCTGTATAAAATGAATCGTGTTGTTATTAGTTTGTTGTGGTTTGGAAAGTACCTTGGAGTGACTTGAGGTTGTGCTGAACAAGGCAGGAAACCATCTGCAAGCTGAAGACTTGTACTTAGCCAGGAAAGAACCTTCTTCTCCACCGGATGCAGCGAGGATGCCACAAATCCATGGGCTGCCAAGAGCTGGAGGGACTATTGTGAACATCATGGCCCATCTCTTCACTACTCCTATCCAAAGAATCTCATTCCTATTCCTAGTCTGTTTTAGAAACAGATGCTACCTAGTCATGGCTTGAAAACCAAAAATAGTACAAAACTCCCTTAGATCTGGCTTTCTGATGCTCATGGTGAGCATCTTCTACTCGTCCTTCCTTGAATGGTTCCACCTACATCTCTTCAGCATCCACTCTCTGTCTAACACTTTCTTTCAAGCCACTTCTGTGTGTAGGTACCTGTGAACATGGCTGTAGACCCTCTTAACCATCTCTTCAACGAACAAAAGGCACAAAAATATACAAAAACCCCTAAAAATATAAATAAATGAGTTTGTTACTCTGAGGTGTGTTAATTTGGTCTCATTTCAAAATGTCTCAGCAAACAGTCTGGTGAAATATTTAAACCAGTCACTTAACCACTGACCTTTCCACCCTTCACCACTGGACTTCTCTGCACATCCCAGACTAGTTGCCAGGATGTGAGGAGTTAATGAGCTTTCTCCACTGTGGGTTTTTTTGGTGGGTTTTTTTTGTTTGCTTTTTTAGTTTTTTGGGTTTTTTTTTTCATTCTGCATATTTGGGGCTGAACTTAGAAGTTTTGGTTTCTCTATTGAATTCCATTCTGGAACCAAAAATTACAAGTTACCCTCTAGTCTGTGGTTACACGTTGATAATATGAGACCAGGAACACAATTTGTACTTGAGTGGAAAGGAGCCTCAAGATGGGAAGAATGCAGAAAATAGAGGAATCTACCCCAAAATAACACCAGACTCAACTTTTACTCCATAATTACAGCTGCATCTGACAGTAACCCCTTCAAGGAGCACACCAAGGGTGCCTGGCTCCGTGGTTAAATGGTTTAACCACGAGCTCTGCCCAGTCTGCAAAAGGGCTGGGTTCACTTTTCCTTTCTGGTCCTGCATCCTTGGGAAATGTTCTGCCTTTTTCAAACTGGAAAACAAGAAGGAGCTTTAACACTCACATAATTCAGCGAGCTCCTGGGACAAGTACTGATAATGTAAAAATAATAATAATTATTATTATTATTGCTGAAAAATGTGGCCATGATTCCAAAATGTGACAAATCTGTGGCTATTGGAGTTTCTCTCCTGGGTTGGACCTGTGTTTTCTTTTGATGTCCTCTTCTCCCCAGCATCCTCATCCCTGCCCCTCGCTGCCAAAGCAGCTGGGTGAAGCATGTGAGTTGGTCCTTGCAATGATCCAAAGCCTGGGACAAAATTCCCATCAATGTCAGCTGGAGCTGGATGAAGCCTTCAAGGAAAAGAGACCATCTAACACCATGAGAACAAAAGGAACAAGCACAACTGATGTTTTGAGGGCAAGGACAGACCATCATTCATGGAGATGTATGGGTTCAGTAAAAAACCATGTCTTAAAAATGATTTATTAAAAAAACCCACACACAAACCCCTTCAGCTATATGGTTTATAGGACGTTGTGGACGCTCATCCCTGGAAGTGTTGAAGGCCAGGCTGGATGAGGCTTTGAGCAACCTGGTCTAGTGGAAGGGGTCCCCGCTGCTGGCAGGGGGGGTGGAACTGGAAGG
>NW_010313159.1:17072-29389 GCF_000700745.2 Antrostomus carolinensis
AGCAGGAACAAAATGCTTTGGAGGACGTTAACTCCAGAAGACTTCAATGTCCAAAGGTTAATGTGTGTGGATTAATCCACGTGAAGGAGCACGCTCCACCACTGAGGTGGTGATGGCAGGTGTAGAACAGAGTATGGACAAACTCCCATGGCAGTACAGGAGTAGCACATCCCACCCAGCAGATTAGGAAGCAGCCTCACTGTCCATCACTCCAAGCATCCATCCATCCTTCACAGTTCAGGTATGAAGTGATTCACATGACTTCATCTCCATGGACAGGGATTGCAATTCACATTTTTTTTTGGCATCACACTTTGGATTCTGGGCTCTTTATGGAGTTCCCTGCCAGTTTCTCCTTCTCTGGGTCTGCCTTTGTCTCTTCTGCCTTGCTGGCTTCCTTCTCCTGCCGTCTGAGAATCACATACACAGTCACGAAGCACAGGAAAGCTCCCACCTCAAAGAAAAACTGGAGACCAAGATACCTGTGGTGTGGAAACACAATAAATCAGGGTAGCAAGGACATTCCTATGTTCACCAAGCACCAACATCCAATGTCCCCAGGCACCCAGCAGATACTGAGCATGGAGATGGGTTCCTTGGGTGCATTCTGCAGTGGGCAAGCAACTGCTGCAAGCTTGACTCTGGAGAAGAGTGGTGGAAAGAGGAGGAGTAACTATCAAGATGTACTTCTCTTTGGTGTTACATGAAGAAAGCATATCTTCTGGTAAGAAGGAGACATATAAAAACATGTCTTGGGGTTGAAGGTGAATAAGACTTGATGTAGCTACTGGGCAGTGAGTCATTCAACAATGATGAATTTGCATTGAGGATGGAAGACCACCTACAGCTGGAGCAGCTCTGCTGTGAGGACAGGCTGAGAGTTGGGGCTGTTGAGCCTGGAGAAGAGAAGGCTCCGGGGAGACCTTCTAGTGGCCTCCCAGTACCTGAAGGGGCTCCAGGAAGGCTGGGGAGGGACTTTGTCCAAGGGCAGGGAGTGAGAGAACAAGGGGTGATGGCTTGAAAGTGTCAGAGGGGAGATGGAGCTGAGATGTGAGGAAGAAATTGTTTGGTGTGAGGGTGGTGAGCCAGTGTCCCAGGTTGGGCAGAGAAGCTGTGGCTGCTCCTCCCTGGAAGTGTTTGTGGCCAGGTTAGACATGTAGCAACAACTTATCCCACATCAGAGGTGACCTGATGACACGTTCCCCTTGGGTTTCCCTCTGTGACTCTATCCCTTATCCTGACCACCCATCCCTACCTTTGCCTGAAGAGGTTATTGTCGTAGTATCTGCAGGCTGCCTTCCTGTCACACTTCTTCTCCCAGAGGATGCAGGTCGTGTCGATGGCGCTGCCGTACAGAACGGGCCCTGGCATCCACGCTGGAACCAGAGAGTCAGAAGGGACTTTGTTACCTTATGGGATAGACCCAACCCTGGTTACTTTCCCATTTACTAAGAAGGTGGAAAGTGGTTGGAGATGGTCTTCTTTGCTGTGGCCAAGGAAGCCACTGATCCTGCACAGCATGCCAAGGGCTGACTGTATCTTTACACCCCACCAAGATGCATGAAGGTCCTTCTTTTCTCATTTCTCTTTGATAAAGGACCATTGCTCATCCTAGGAATGATGCTCACCTCCTTCACACACTGTGCACGTATGATCCTTCCTATAACTGCAGCAACATGTTCTGGGGTCCTCCAGAACATGAATTTTCATGTTCACCTCCAGGTGAACATGAATTTTCACCATAGGAAAAATAACAAGTGGGACCACAGGACGTGGTTTGCAGCCACCCTGATGGGCTGGAGGTAAACATGTCACTATCTGCACACAGCTACCTTCTTGGACCTAAATTAATTCTCTAACCTCTTCTATTATAGCCACGGAGATGTAACCCCATGGAGACATGTTGTCCCCTCCCCACCACGTGCAACCCACCCAGACCCTGCAAGGCAACATCTGACAAGGCTTTGGTCAGTCTGAAACTCAGAATATTCAAAGAGCAATTCTACAGCCCTGGAGCTGCTCAGGGTTTAAAATCTCCTCAAATCCTCAGGAGCTGCCATGATTTTCCAAGATGACATCTCACCACCTTTTCATTTACCTAAAACTCTCAGCAGCATGAATTGTATCCCAACTGCAAACGATTTATCTTCAGGCTGGATGCTCCTGAAAAACAAAATGGAAATTGAGTTTTCTGGCATTTCTACAAAAAAATGGATGTTTCTCTCTTTGGCATCTTTATGAAACTTTATGGTACCTCACCCCCCAAAAAAATCATCCTTCAACCCAACCACCGAGAACCTCAGGCGGTTCCTATTGACGTCAGCAAAAACGATGCAGTTTTCATTCAGTAGGACTAGAAATTTACCACAAAACCTTTTTCTTGGCTTGAAAAAAAAACCTCCCAAACTCTGTAAGAAACAAGGAGGAGCTCAGCTAAATCTTTTTGCTTTTAATTTAAAGAATCCATAGGAGGAAAACACAAACAGAACCCAGTATAACCAGTGGCTCTGCCAAACACAAGCAACACAAGGGATGTTTTTATAAATGAAAGAGAAAATGATTTATCCATTGAGAAAGTAGCTTTTTTTAATTTGAGGTGGGATGCCCTGATGGATATTTTAGTGCCATTCCAGTTTTCTGAAATTAAGATTTCAGGCTGGGTTTCCTGCTGGGTTCACACAATGGTGGTAACAGGACCTCTAGGTCCTCCCATCTCAGGGGACTCAGTTTCCTTTTCCTCTCTGTCTTCCTGGTGTATTCATGGCATAAATGTTGATTTAATAATGCTTGGGAGTCAAGGTTTTAAGTAAATAAGGTAAATAAGTTTTAAGGTAAATAAGGTCAAGTAATTATTAAATTAGGTAAATTAAATATTAAGGTAAATAAGTTTTAAGGTAAATAGTTTTTAAGGTAAATAAGTTTTAAGGTAAATAAGTTTTAACCACAGCTTTTCCCAAAAAAAGCCACTGTCTGGAGTGTTTTGACCACAGAAATGTACTTGGAAATATTATTTATAGACTTAACACCGTGATTCCCTCATGGTTTTTTCCTCCTCTCCCCCAGCACAGCCCTAACTTGGTAATTGAAATAAAGTGAAATAATAATAATAATAGTAATTAAAGTAATAATAATGATGATAATAATAATAGTAGTGATGTCCTGATCATCCCAGGCTCTGGTCCCACCAGCCTGGGGCTTTTGTTGAGGTTGGCTCCAGCCTGCTGCAACTTTCCAAGGGTTTGGGAAAATAAGAGTCCTAATTGCTTCTGTGCAGTGGGAAGGGAGGTTGTTTTCAAATGAGATCCATCAGAAGGAAGAAGGTGTCCTGGTTTTGACTGGGATAGAGCTAATTTTCTTCTTAGCAGCTAGAATGGCACTATGTTTTGGATTTAGTATGGAATTCGGTACAAGAAGAACGTTGATAATATACTGATGTTTTTAGTTGTTGCTAGGAAATCAAGGACTTTCCAAATTCTCATGTTTTCCTTGACTGCAGGTGCAGAAGAAGGACTTGTGCAAGCTGGATAGGAGCACAGCAAGAGCAATGGAGCCCAACTGGACAACAGGATATTTAATATCATTCCATGATTCTATGATATAACATAATATTCAGTATATAAATGAGGGTTGGCTGGAAAGCTTCCTCTCAGTTTTCCAGGATTGCAGTTTCAGGATCTCTCTCCTTCTCTGGGGATCACTAGCCAGGAACAAGCTGGGCCTTGGTTGGTGGGTGGTGAGCAATTGCATTGCACATCAATCATTTTATATTCTCTCACTGCTATTATTATCATCATTATTATTACTTTAATTAATATTATCATTATTATTTCACTTTATTTCAATTATTAAATTGTTTTTATCTCAACCTTTGAGTCTCCTTACCTTTACCCCTCCAATTCTCCACCCTGTTCCCCAGGGTGGGAGGAAGGTGAGTGAGCGGCTGCATGGTGGTTAGTGGCCTGCTGGGTTAAACCACAACAGAAGATAATTAAACTCCTTAACACAGAGCTGCATTAAAAAGTGCCAGAGTACCACCATGCTCAATTAATGCTGAGTTAATGATGTATCTCCTTAATGATGTACCTCCTTAATGAGGTATCTCATTAATGAGGTATCAACCATGGGTGGGGAGAAGGAACAGGATGGCTGCTAGATCTGAAGGTTGTGCTGAGACCAGGAATGGGGGGTACTGATGGCAATGTGGGGTTCCTGTGAGCCCCACGGCCCCATTGGTGGGTGGAGATGCCGTGGGAGTCTGGCACAACGTGACATCCACCCACCCACCCATCAGCTGCTCCTTGCCTGAGCCTGTTGGTGAACGCCATGTTGTCTGCAAGAGCAATGGTGGCTCCATGATAAATTGTCCATGCAGCACTGGTGGCTCCATGATAAAACCTCCAGAAGCCTGAAATCTCCATTTACTGCTGCAGGGATCAGCAGCAACACCCAAAGGGACCATGGAGAAGCTTTTGTAGTCTTAGGGCAGCAGGAGCTCTGTTACTGTCAGGTCTACAAGAGCATGTCCTGAAGGTCTCTCCTGTTTCAGCATTTGAGACTGGAGCTGCTTGATGTTTTTCTCCTGCCCAGGCATGTCAGGTCTTTGTTAGCAAAGCATAACCTGATCCTGAGGCATATGTAGCCCAGGAGATGGACAACCACATCCACTGCCAGGTGACAGCAGCAGGGAAGCCCCGTTCTTCATTCCCTGCACCAAGATGTTCAAAAACCACATGAAAGCAGGAGGAGGAACTGGGCACAAGGTGCAATATCAGGCTGATTTAACCCTCCAACTCTTCAGCTGGAGAAAACCTTCCTCCTCAACTCAAAGACACCTTGGTTTTCCAAATCCAACCTCTGGATGCTGTTTCTGTCATGCTTACAGGAGTGGCTGCATCTACACCATGGCCAACCCAACCTGCTCACCTGAGGATGAGCATGAAGGACGGTGTGTGGGATGTGCTGGCGAGGATCCCTGCCAGGCAGGACAGGACCACAAAGGGCAAGAAGAGGTGGGAGCAGCCGGTGCCACAGGTCCCAGGCTTGGCAAACCCTGAGAGCCCATTTTCAGAGATGCAGCTGCAGTTGGTGTAGTTCTGTAAAGAGAGAAAATCCAGAAGCTGCTGATCTGCTCAAGGCTATGGAGATACCAGGGATAGCTGCCAGCTGTTATGGGGAGAGAGGGTGTTTAGGTTTTGGCTGGAAATAATTAGCAGTAATTAGCACTCAGCACTTTGAGGAGCAGGGGGAGGCGGGGAAAGAATCACATACAACAAAGCTGACTGAGTGGGTGAGGAAACATATCTTCCCATCCCCACTTCCAACCTCCAACATGCTTCCAAGGAGGTCCCAGTCCCACCAGGTCCCATGGGCATGTCATATGGGTGAGCATGCACAGCTAATGGGGAAGCTGGGACCACCAATGGTGCCTTCATTCATCTACAGTGGTACCTTGAGTCCTCTCTTTGTGCTTCCAGAAGCACCTGGAGATGCTTCCAACCTAAAAACATCCTTGCCTTGTTGGTGTGAGTCCCAGCAATGCCTCCCTACTCCCTGCAGCAAATCCTTCTAGTGAAGGGTGATCCAGAGGCAGGAACATCCCAGGGTCTCCCAAATCCCTGTTCCCACAAGACTGAGAGCATGGGAGGAGATCTGGGATGAAGGGGAACACAATCCCTCATCACACTTCTAGAAAAGAACATTTAATATTTTAAATTAATTTCTTTTTCCAGTGCTTCCAGTCCCGTGTTTCACGCCTGGTGTGCACTGAAGGTGCTTACACACCAGTTTATTTCAATGTCATCATTTGTCAACTGAATATTTTGGCATCCTGCATAAATCTGGATCCTTGGCATGGAAAGAATAATCTCACCCACAGCTGATAAAACATCCAAGCTTGATGTGAGCTCAGTGATCTGTGTTATATCTTTTTGGAGGAAACCTCTAGGGGATCAGCCTGGCTTCCATCACCTGTACCCCCAGCTTGTCTTCTGCTGCAAGATCCTTCATCCAGGGATACGTGTAGAGCAGAGGTGGCAATCAAAGCCAGAGCTGGAGCTCAGGGAAGTGTTACATCAGAAAACACTTGCTAAGGGAAAATGCAAAACCTCATCTTTGAGAGAGGATCATCAATAACCGGCACAGAAAAGATGCCCTGGGGTGAGGAATATGGATTTTTTTTATTTTTCTCCAAATTTTCATCACCATTCTCTTTTTTTTTTCCTTTTTTAACCAAAAAAACTCATTTTTTTTACAGACATCTTTAAATAAAATGAGCACAACCTTATTGTGGCCGGAGGGGAACAGATTCACAGCAAGATGGCACTTTGCAAAAGGGTGATCCAGAGGCAGAAGCAGCCCAAGTTCTCCCAAATCCCTGTTCCCACAACACTGAGAGCATGGTGGGGGGGGGAGATTTAGGATGAAAGGGAACAAAATCCTTCCTCCCACTTCTAGAAAAGAGGATTTAATATTTTAAATTAAGACTAGGATTTTATCTTCTTCATCCATCTGAAACAAACTCAACCAAACTCATCATCTGGGCTCTTTCTGCAGTCAGGGAGGAAGAGATGGGTCTCCAGAGAACCCACCACAGATAAGTGCTGAAGATAGCTGAGATTAATTTAGGCCAAAGCAGTTAACAAAAATGCAATTAGATAAATTAAAACTCATTTGATCTGTGCAACTGCCACCTTTTATAGAGAATTGGAGTCATGATATTCAGGGGACTTGTACAGAGCCACATAGAGACAAAAAGGCTGGAGATGGACACGATGGAGGCAACAAGGAAGGGCTCTGCCCCTTTCATTTGAAACCTCGGAGGATTTTAGAGAAGGGAGCATGATCCTGGTTGCAAAAACCCTCTGAGCATCAGGGACAAGCCACAAAACCACCGGTGACTTGTCCTCTTGAGATGTATCATCTAAGGTCACAGTGCCACCAGGCTGATGCAACACCAGGGCTGGGAAAAACCACTCGGTGAAGAGGGGAAAGGAGAATAAACCAGAGCAACCCTGAAACCAGGGCTGTGGTTTCCAGGCAGGGGTGGGCAGATGGATGGCTCATGGCCAGCTCTGGGTTTTTCAAGGTTGTGCATCAAAAATCCCCAAGAGGACAATTTAGCAATTGTTTTCTGAAGAGAGAAAACTGCACACATCAAACTCTGCCTGGTGGGGGCTTATTTCTACTTTATGGGGTGTGTGTTGACAGGGGAATATTCCTGCTCTCACCTATGGCCACACATGGTGAGCACAGAGCAGGGCTTAGAAAACCACAAACCCTGTGACATTGAGAATCCCATAGTCCCAGGGGACCCCCCCATGGCCACCTCTCTTCAACAGGTGATGCTGGACCTGAACAAATAGAATCATTGAATCATAGAATCCCAGACTGGTTTGGGTTGGAAGGGACCTTAAAGCTCATCCAGTTCCAACCCCCCTGCCAGCAATAGGGACACCTTCCACTAGACCACGTTGCTCAAAGCCTCATCCAGCCTGGCCACAAACACTTCCAGGGAGGAGCAGCCACAGCTTCTCTGCACAACCTGGGACACTGGCTCACCACCCTCACACCAAACAATTTCTTCCTCACATCTCATCTCCATCTCCCCTCTGACACTTTCAAGCCATCACCCCTTGTTCTCTCACTCCCTGCCCTTGGCCAAAGTCCCTCCCCAGCCTTCCTGGAGCCCCTTCAGGTACTGGGAGGCCACTAGAAGGTCTCCCTGGAACCTTCTCTTCTCCAGGCTCAACAGCCCCAACTCTCTCAGCCTGTCCTCACAGCAGAGCTGCTCCAGCCCTCTGATGATTTTTGTAACTCTCTGGAAGGGTTGCAGCAAAGCAAATATCAGGTTTTTCTCCAAAATGAGAGGTGTTCTAGAAACCCAGGTGTTTGGGATATGGAAAGCAGTAGGCCACGGGTCCCTGCACTGGCAAAGAGATGCTGAAAATGCTAAAAAATTATATATATATATATATATATATAGCAAAGAAGTCAGGAGCTGTAGAAATGCCATAAAAATGCAATAATTTCATTTTTCCTTTCCTGTAACAGGTAATACCCAAAATCCAAGAGGGATGAAGGTTGTTCTGCAGACACCTAAACTCAGATCCTGGTTCAACATGATAAAGAAACAGAGCTCAGCATCTGCAGCCACATCACTGAGCTCCTCCATCCCAGGGAGATACAACATGCTCCAGCTATTCCGTGCTGACACATGGCTTGACATCTCTAGCAACATATTGAGATACAATCCCTGTGCAGAAGAAGTTCCCACACAACTTCAAATTGAGTCAAAAATCATAGAATCATAGAATGGTTAGGATTGGAAGGGACCTTAAAGCTCATCCAGTTCCAACCCCCCTGCCAGCAGCAGGGACACCTTCCACTAGACCAGGTTGCTCAAAGCCTCAGCCAACCTGGCCACAAACACTTCCAGGGAGGGGGCATCTACAACTTCCTTGAGATGCATCAATAGGTGGAAAGAAGATTCAGCAGATTATCTCAGGGCTAAAGGAAGAGCTTTACCATGCAGGGTTTGCATAGGACCATCAAGGGAGCCCTGATTTTGTTGTAGCATGTGTCCACATCCAATAATACACACAATGAATACAGGATTGGGTGATGTTCAGGAAAATAGGATGTCAAAGGGCTGGAGGCATCTTTGAGGAGGTAGAAGCAGTTGAAAAGGATCTGCTGGACAAAAAGCAGGCACAGGGATGGGGAAAAGCATATTTGGGACTAAGCTCTGGCAGGAAACATAATTGTTATTAAAAATGAAGTGTTGTTAATTAACAAAATGGTGCTAAAAAGTGCCCGGATAGTCTCCTGGTGGCATTATATCCTGTGCCAGGAACAGAGTGGAAAACTGCTCACCCTACATGGATTGCCAAGGTTTTTCAGATAGGGATTTGAAGTGGCAAAGATTTCCTTACTATTTATTTGTTGAACTCTATTGCCTGGAGACACAACAGTCCATTGGCACTGTGAAAACTCAGCCCTGGTAGGGTTTTGGTGGCAAGTAGGGAGCAGCAGAGGAGAAAGAAACACAGAGCAGCAAAATAATCCTGCCAAGTTGGTAAATGAAGGGAAAGCCAAGAGCAAACCCCATTTCTCTAACCCCTACATCAGGATTCTCCCACTAAATTATCTTCTCATGAAGACATTTGGCTTGAAAACTGGTACTTATGGAGAGGATGCACACTGGAACTGGACTTTTTAACCTTGAAAGATGGAATAACATCAGTCTAATAAGGCCTTCCCAGAGGATTCACTGAAGGTCTCATCCAGAGTCATAGAATCATAGAATGATTTGGGTTGGAAGGGACCTTAAAGCTCCTCCAGTTCCAACCCCCCTGCCAGCAGCAGGGACACCTTCCACTAGACCAGGTTGCTCAAAGCCTCATCCAACCTGGCCACAAACACTTCCAGGGAGGAGCAGCCACAGCTTCTCTGGCCAACCTGGGACCCTGTCTCAGAAAACCTGACAAATGTGAGCACCACATGGGCCATCCCTCATTAGCCATCCCAAGCCAGGACACTAGAGCAGTGGGAATGACTCACCAGGACTGAGTTGTTGTCCTCATTGATATTTACAACTCTGCAGCCAGCGGAACAGGGTGAGATGTATTCAACACCATTAGAGCCACAGATGGGGTTATAGGCTTTCTCAGGGCAGTTACAGTGGAGGTTACACTCCAAGGTGTGGTGTCCAAATTCAGAGCTATGAGAGGAAGAAAATATTAATCCATGGTATTGAGCACCATTAATACACATCTTCTATAGAAAATATACTCCATGTGTATTAAGATTAGTAAAGAAACACTTGATTGCTTAACAAAACCTTCCCCATATGTAAGAGAACCCACAGAAATTCCACTATAACCCCTCAAGCCTTTGTTCTACCTGGGCAAAGCATCATGATCACAATGGAGTCACCTACTTCCTTCATATCTGTCCCCAAATGTGGGGTCTTGGAGTAGTGCAACATGCAGGTGGTGAGCTCCCTGTTGAGAGCCTGGACCAGCTTCTGCTGAGACCACAAGATGCTGAATATATGAATTTACAGCAACTTAGATCCAACCTTGAGGGAAGATGAGAAGGTCCTGCTCATGTTTAGCTGCACAGGGAAGCAGCCACAGCTTTGGAGGTGTGATCTCAGAGCTGGCCCCTGCCCAAATTTTTCACTTGTGAGTCACGAGCCACAGTTTCCAAGATGAAATGTTAATCTTGTACTGTTTGTGCCAAAGATGTGTTCACTTCAGGTTTCACAGCCAGTCAGTGAAGTTAGAAGGAGTAAGAACTCGAGTGGATTTGGTGGTTATTCACAAAAACATTAATTTCTAACCTTATTCTATCACCTTTAACTGTTTCTCATGAGGGAATAAACCCATTTCTGGATAATCTGCTTAACTCCCACCTCCAACCCGAGGAGTGCAGCTGGGGATGGGGATGTACCCACAGCTCTGGGAATGACCCACCCATGCCCAGTCTAGTTGGAGTTGTCAGTACCTCTCGCTGTAGGTAACTCCTGCGACCTTCTGCGTGGGGCAGCCGATGAAGAGGAGGGGGAAAGCCATGAGCAGGCAGAGGAACATGCCGAGGATGCACATGGCACTGCATTGCCTCAAGGACATCTGGAACCTCTTCAAGATGGCACCACCCACCACGATCCCAACCATCGCTCCAGGGATGTTCACAGCACCTGAGGAAAGGCAAGTCCTGTAGTTTCTTTTCCACCCTCTGAACTGGATCAGTTCCTTCATTATGGTTCCTAGGTTGCCCAAGGAAGTTGTGGCTGTTCCTCCCTGAAAGTGTTGAAGGCCAGGTTGGATGAGGCTTTGAGCAACCTGGTCTAGTGGAAGGTGTCCCTGCTGCTGGCAGGGGTGTTGGGACTGGATGAGCTTTAAGGTCCCTTCCAATCCAAACCAGTCTGTGATTCTATGATTCGATGAACCCAACACTGACCAGTCCCCTGTGACTAACCCATGTCCCTCAGCACTGTGTCTACACGACTCTTCAATCCCTCCAGGGATGGGGACTCCACCACTGCCCTGGGAAACCCCTTCCAATGCCTCAGAACCCTTTCAGCAACGAAATTCTTCCTCACATCCCATCTCAACTGCCTTTGGCACAACTTGAGGCCATTTCCTCTTGTCCCAGACCAATGACTTGGCTTCCACTCCTTGATTACTGGGAACAATTTTAGATAACAAACATTTCTCCACATCTTCAAAGATTTTCTTCTAGCAAGCTCAGGCTGCAATGTGAAGGAATGAAAGTAGATAGTAGCTGAGAAATCACATGGGCAAGGACCTTGTGCCACATCTGTCTGTAGGTAACAGAAGGAGAAGGGCGGCTCCAGAGGAAAAGGTGTTTCTTAGTTATCTCTAGGTTATTTTCTAAGAGGTGCTCAAAAGCTGGCAAACCTCACCAGCAACACTTACCGATGATCATGTTGGCCAAGGACGCCGTGAGGGAGAACTGTCTCTCCAGGAACTTCCCCATGAATGTTGCTAAACCAGCAACCATGGCAGAGAGATTGACCTGAGCCAACACCACCAACAGGTAGACAGGATGACGGAGGTTCCTCAACAGAACCAGAGGAAAATCTGAAAGGAAAAGAAGAAAGAGACAAGTTGAGTAAGAGAGGAGATGTACAGCAAAGTATTAATCCATGGAAAATGGCAAAACCTTGAATTTTACATTTTTTGTGCAGAATTAACTCTTTAGGAGCAGTGAGCTCTCCTGAACGTTCCATTTACAGAAGGACAGAATGTGTGCTCTCAGAGTTTGTCATTCCAGGGCTTGATTGTGTGACCATCTGGATATTAAAAAGTCAGGATGAAGCATCAGGACATTGCAAAAATTAAACACCTGAAAATTGCAAAATGGGGTGAGAGGGGGAAGCTGATGATCCCTCATTCCACTTGCCTCAGGAACCAGCCATGGGAAGGGTGAATCAATGGTAGAAATTGTTGCAAAAGATAGAGAAAAAAAAAGTAGGGTTTCAATGCAAAGCACATCCAGGCTCAAAGTGAATGTCAGAAGAGAGTAACTCCTCTCTGGACATGTCCATCCCTGAAGACCTCAACCTCCATATCCATTAATCCTTTTGATTTGCTGCTGAGGTGGATCATGCTTAATTCCTACCAAAGCCCATGCAGCTGGGACTGGAACTGTTCCAAACGTGTGCATGCAGGCAGCAAACAAAGGGTCTGTGCCAACACCATGGGAAACTGTTGGAGGTGTCAGCATCAGGGGAGAAGAGAAGGGAAAAGGAGGGAAGAGGGAAGAGGGGAAAAGGAGAGGGGGAAAAAGGA
>NW_010313160.1:0-318 GCF_000700745.2 Antrostomus carolinensis
AAATTCCAGTTGAAGTTGCTCGGCCCCGCTCCCGCAGTTATTCACCCGCAGCCTGGGACCCGACGGCACCGACCCCCGGGGCCGTTCAGCCCTCGGGAGGCTCCTCCGTGGGGCCAGGCAGGGTCTGGCAGCGCGGGGAGCTCAGCGCCACGGTGACCTGAAAAAGAGAAGGCTCCGGGGAGATCTTATAGCGGCCTCCCAGTACCTGAAGGGGCTACCAGAAAGCTGGGGAGGGACTTTTCATAAGGGCAGTTAGTGACAGAACAAGGGGAAATGGGTTTAAGCTGAAAGAGGGTAGGTTTAGATTAGATATTAGGA
>NW_010313160.1:431-6829 GCF_000700745.2 Antrostomus carolinensis
GTGTCCCTGCTGCTGGCAGGGGGGTTGGGACTGGATGAGCTTTAAGGTCCCTTCCAACCCAAACCATTCTATGATTCTATGACCTGCTGTCCCCTTCCAAACCGTCCCTTTGGCACAGGGGTTGCCCGAGGTTTTTGCACCAAAACCCTGGGCCTTGTTGTTGGTTTGTGGCGCTGGTAGAGAAGCAGCGATGGAGAGGAAAGCAGGGATGTCTCTCAGCTCTACCGTGTCCCTCTGAGACCTGTTGCCAGCTGTCCCCGTCCTCGTGTGCACCAGTTTACAGCTCTCCTCTTGTTCTTTGCAGGCTGACGCCGGTGAGATGGAGTCGCTACAACCCCAGTTACATAGAGCCAGAGGTGAACAAGGAATTGTATCAGAAACCTTGGGAGGAGCTGTCTGAGGAGGAAAAGGAAAAAATGGAGCTTAAGGCCGTTCAACCCATAAAAGCTGCTCCTCCCTCTCTCTCCAGCTCTGTGTTCAGCGACCCGATGATCAGGTCAGAGAAAAACATCATCTCCTCTGTCACAGTTGGATCCCACGGAGCCAAAATGCCTCAGAGCTGTGCTGTGCTGTCCTCCTCCACCATCACTTGCAGTGCTGCTCGTTGCCTTCTCTTACAGCACAGTCCCCTTATTCCTGGTCAATCTGTTCCCACCCAGCCAGCCCTTTGATTGACAGTGATTAGAGATAATTACAGCAGATGGAGCAGCAGCCAGACTTAACCATGGGAACAGCACAAGGGGGGGAGCTTATTTCTGTGGGTGATAAAAATCAGAATTTAAATCAGATTGCATTTGGCTTTGTGTTTACAGTAAATTCACCAATATGATGATGAAGAATGGAAATAAAGTGCTGGCCAGAAGCCTCATGGCTCAGGTGAGAACTTGGGTTTCTTCTCATTATTGTGTTAAAACAATATAAAAAATGGAAGGCTGGGACATCAAACCCACTGGAATTGGGAATTACCAGAACCCAGGTCATCTCTGCAGTCCTGACACATTTCCCTCTGCACACACAATACTCTCACCATTATGTACCTGGTCAGATGTGCATTTTGTACAAGCCCCAACGTCACTCAGCTCACAGAGCAGATGGTGAGAGTGTAATGGAGAATGTTCTCTTCCCACTCTTCAGTGTCTCTTGGACCTTATGTAGAATCATAGAATCATTTAGATTGGAAAAGACCCTTAAGATCATTGAGTCCAACTATTAACCTAATGCTGCCAAGCCCACCACTAAACCACAAACTCAGGGTATAACCTTAAAAGCCTAATTTTCTCAAAAGATCTTCCTTCAGCTCTTTTTCCTGCCTTACCTTCTGCACGTGAGGTCCCACAAATGTGTCACCTGTATGACACAGCTTTGACCTCTGCTCTGACCTACAGTAACTGGTATTACCTGGTGGTCCCATCTAGTGTGTTCCAGCCCTTGAAGCGGGGACACGCGTTGCCCAAATGTTCCCCAAGTAACTGCTGATTCCTTGTGACAGAAAAACAGGCTTTTTTGGGGCTCTTGAGTCCAGGTTTAGAGGGGAGGATGCTTAGTGCACACAGACCTGTATTCCTGTCTCTGCTTTGTCCCTGTCCTCCCCTGGCTCCTGGCCCAGGTCCGTGCTGCTTGGCCTCCTTGCCCCAAATGCAATGTTCAGTAAAGAAACTGAAGAGCTGGAGGAGTGTGAAGTAAAACTTAAAAATCCTCAACTGGCCTGTAGCCTACAGGGCTAGAAAAGCAGCTGCAGGCTTAAGTGAAAATGGGGTGCTTGTAAAAGTGGTGGAACTTCATGGAGTGGGATAATCCATCTGCTCTGCATGTCTCCCTTCTTCTCTTTGTCCCAAGACTCTAGAGGCCATTAAGAGGAAGCAGCTGGAGAAGTACCACAAAGCTCCAGAAGATGAGAAGGAGACCATTGAGTGCAACCCTTATGTCATTTTCCACCAGGCTCTGAAGAACTGCCAGCCCATCATTGGGGTCACCAGCATCACAAAAGGAGGCAAAACCTACCAGGTGAAAGTGCCTGGGAGCACATCTGCTTGGGAGGGAATTAGCTAGGGAAGCAGATGAACTGGTTTCCACCCCTTCAGCTCCAGCTTTCCTCTCTTTGGAAGGAGAGCCATGTTGCAATCTGGATTAAAACAGCACCTGAGAAACTGCCCAAGATCAGGCCCCCAGCCCCCAGCAGCGCTCTGCTTCTCTGACTAGACAAGAAGCAGACAGCAAATGCTGTCCAAAGAGACAGAGATCAGGGACAGGCAGCAAAAGAATTGGCAGTCCTGGGACTACCAGTCCCATCCTCTCTGCTGCACGGTGTTGCTTGGGTAGAGGCCCCAAAGCCCCAGGGAGGGTCAGTGGAAAAGTCAACTAGATACAGTGGAAAATTTGAAACACAAGCAGAACCTCTCTCAGTGTGGGCTCTGCGACACCTGATGGAGAAATGAGATGTGGAGGCACGTCTCTCAGTGCAGGGGAGTGGCGGCCATCTCCCACTTCTGCTGGCACAAACCAGCCTGGATCCAGTTCCCAAACAGGCCAGAGGTCCTTCCAAAGGCCAGTGTCTGCTGGCAGTACCCCAGGCTGAGCACCATTCCCAGTTTGGTAGCAGTGGCCAGTTTCTATGGACACACAAGGTGAATTGGCACAGATTAACTCCTGGGAGCTGGTCTCACTGCTGCCACTGGAGCCACGGCGTGGTGTAAACCTGCACGTGTCCAGCTGTACCTGTGTGATGAGCAGCTTGTTGCACCTTGGCAGTACGATAACTGTTAATGGTTTAAACCTCTCCCAGGTCCCAGTCCCTCTGAAGGACAATCGGAAGCGCTTCCTGGCCATGAAGTGGTTAATCACCGAGTGCAGGGAGAACAAGAACCGTCGGACAATGATGCCCGAGAAGCTCTCCCAGGAGCTGCTCCAGGCCTTCAACAACGAAGGGCCCATCATCAAGAAGAAGCACGTGCTGCACAAGGTGGCAGAGGCCAACCGGGCTTACGCCCACTTCCGCTGGTGGTAGGGACACTGGGCATGGGACGTGATGCCACCACCCCCACAGCGTGGTGAGCACAGCCCCAGGGCCACCTGCCTGGGAGAAGCTGGGGAGAAGAAAGGTGGAAGATCCCTTCCAGACAGCTCATCTCATCCCCACAAAGTTATTTCCTCTGTACTTGTTTGGATGGGGGAATGGGGAACGTGAAAGAGTTACCAACCCCTGCACGGCTGCCCCAGTTAATTCATAATCACTTTCCTGTGAAGAGAAGCTTTGGATGTTTTTCTTAGAGCAACACTGTACAAAATAATCTTCCACTTACCTGTTTCCTGGGGAGTCTCCAGTCTCTGCTCCTGTAATCAGCAATGTTTTTGGCTGCACAGCTGAGAGCAGAGATGGATTTTTTTTCCCCCCACATCATAACCAGCCTTGGGGTGATTGGTACAAAAGGCAATAAAAGGCCCTTTTTGATTTTTTTGGTTCTGGTCATCAGCAACATTGTCTGCAATGTTTTGATGGAAATGTTAACAGAAAAAAAAAATAAAACCAGTTTTATGGGGAAGGTTTCTCAATTCCAAAACGTTTGTCTCTGTTGTTTGAATCTCACACTGCTCTTCTCAACTACCCTGGCTGTCTAAAGCCACACTGACATCCTACATCAGAGGAAAAAAATCATTATCACAGCCTTAAGGCTTCAGTCAGAAACAACTTTTAAGTGTTGCTCATAGCTCAGCAGCTGCAGAGAGAGAAAGCAGGGCACATGTTAGTGGAAAACTTTTATTAGAAAAAAATCCTTCAATAGACTATTTTGTTTCCTTTCTTCCTCTCCCACTCTTCGAAGAAACAGACCATAATTGAAACTCACTAAATTCTGAAAAAACATGACAGTTATTGTAAAAAACTTATAAAACCTCTTCCTAGCTACATGTGCTCAGGGACCTGTCCTGCTGCAGGCTGCCCCGGGGCAGGTGTTGGTGGCTCACGACCCGTGGGGGAGGCTGTGCTGCTGTGTGCAGGTGCAGCCAGCGTGCTGGGAGGAATCTGGGAAAAACAGCACTTGGCTGAGCTGTTTGTGAGGCCACAGCGTTTGCTGTGACGTGTCCCAGAGAACCAGGTACCACCTGAGCTGTGAAAGATTTTCCCCTCTGCCTCCTGGGCTCTTGGGTGAAACCCAAATGCTCTCAGCCTAAACTGTGCTTATCCTTGACACTCGTATCAAATGCTGGTTTGAGCTAGAAGCCTTCCTTGCCCTTTGCTGGCAGCAGCCCCATGTTAGACAAAACCAGTGGGAGAACTTGCTGAGTTAAACGTGCCCTTCCCACCTCTCCAAACCTCCACAGTCAGGTTAGCACCAGTTGCAACCTGCCAGTTACGTGCCCAGAGGCTCTAGCCAGTAAGAAATCCTATTTACAGGAAGTGCTAGAAACACATTAACATGAAAAGAAATTCAAACTTGGTGTGAAGCCTGCTGGTGAAAGTGCTGGGGACATCCATCCCTCCCCCTCTGCTGTAGAGAGCTTAATCCATGACTTCGCTGTAATAGTATTTCTGGGCAGCGTCCGTCATCTTCCAGTCAGCGGCCCGAAACTCGATGATCTCCAGCAGCAGGAGCTGGGACAAGGAGCTGAGCCCCTCCTGCAGAAGGAAACCATCTCGGAGGAGGGAGAAGAGCTCATCCATTCGCTGGGAGTTCATCTTCTCCAGCTGCTCACCAATGCGATGGAGCTGTAGGACCAGGCAGTCCACCTTCAGATGGAAGAGAAGATGATGGCTGAATACAAAAGAATGAGGATGTTGGGCACATCTTAGTGGAGGTCCTCACCAGTCACTTACAGACTCACAATCAGAATGGTTTGGGTGGGAAGGGACCTTTCAAGCTCATCTAGTCCAACCCCCCTGCAGTGAGCAGGGACACCTTCAACCAGAGCAGGTTGCTCAGAGCCCCGTCCAGCCTGACCTGGAATGTTTCCAGGGATGGGGCTTCTACCACCTCTCTGGGCAACCTGGGCCAGTGTCTCACCACCCTAAGTGTAACAAATTTCTTCTTTATATCTACTCTGACGCTACCCTCACTTAGTTTAAAACCCTGGACCAACTCAAGGCAGGAGTTTGCAGCCATTTTCAATATCCATTCCCTTCCTGCTCTTCAAAGGAGAAGGGAGCAGAATTTAGTTGTGCTGCCAAATGCTGTATTGGTGGGATTTACACAGGAGACCAGATATTTGAGTCTCCAGTAGGTGACAGTTCTGCTTCCCCCAAGTGGCTGTGGTCCAGGAGAAGCTGAACGTGTGACCTACAGCCACTGCAGCTGTCTGCCATCACCTCCCACGCTGCAGTGCCTCTGTGGGTCGGTGTGACACCTGCTTTTCCAGATGTCCAGCAACTTGAGCTGCTGGAAAAGCAGCTGGTTTCTGTGAAAACGGGAGAGAGTCATCATCTGCATTTTTCTCACATGATGGGACGTCAACCCAGTGAGTCTCCTTCCAGCACACACCAGGGAGGCAGCTCTCCCTCCTCTGCACCAGGATGCAGAAACCACATCTCCCCACCCCCCAGGTGGTGCTTCTTGCTGGTCCTTGGCAGGACAACAGCCTTCTTCTTCTTCCCTGCACTCACCTCTTCCTCCTTCCGCAGGCTGTCGGGCTGTGCCAGACGGAACAGACAGTCGTAAACGGGGTTCACCAGAGCCATCATGGGCATGTTGTTCACCTAGAAGGAGGCAGGAGCCATCATCAGCTTGGGGTAGAAAGGGAGGAGCTTGCAGCTATTCCAAGTAGTTGTTCCCTTGCTGCTCTTCAAAGGAGAAGGGAGCAGAATTTAATTGTGCTGCCAAGTGCTGTATTGGTGGGATTTACATAGAAGATTAGATGTTTGAGTCTCCAGGAGCTGGAGGAGCTGAACAAATGATGGAAAAAACCCATCTGTTTTTAAATGTAAGCAGGCAGTCATGGGAAATACACTCGTTGCAACAGCATTTTTCCTGCCTGCAGCTCTCCTTGTGTAATTTTTACACCTACTCCAAGCAAGCATCCACACACAAACACTGCAGCGAAGGCTTGCAGACAAACTCTGTCAGTACGTGGGCTAGAAATGATGTGAGCACCCACAGGTCCCCTCTGGGACCTCACAGCAACTGAACTAGTTCAATCTGGGACATTTGGGAGCAGGCAAATCAGGGGATTTCAAACATCAAGTACAAAATGAGGAAGCTCAGACTTTGTGACTCTTCCCACAGACAGCTCTGCCTCTCCAAGCCTGGTCACCTGCCCGTAGGTAACACCAGCCCCAACAGCATCCTCGTGCTGAGAACCAGCTCTGGCCCCTGCAGCCACAAGCCACAGCCCCAGGGCTCTGTACAACACCCACCCAGCACCCCTACCCTGGTGCTTTTGGGCACCCAGGACCTTCTGGCACCTCTAGG
>NW_010313161.1:0-2028 GCF_000700745.2 Antrostomus carolinensis
CTGGACTTGACATCAAAGGTCCTAAAGTTGACATTGAAGCACCAGACGTGGACATCCATGGTCCAGAGGGCAAAGTGAAGATACCCAAGATGAAGATGCCCAAGTTTGGGGTACCCAGCTTGAAGGGAGAAGGTCCCAATATTGACGTGACTCTTCCAAAGGGTGAGGTGGACATTTGTGGTCCCAAAGTAGATGTTGATGTGCCAAGTGTGGACATTGAAGGACCAGAAGGAAAAGGAAAAGGTCTCAAATTCAAAATGCCCGAACTAAACGTTCAAACCCCCAAACTCTCCATGCCAGACGTCGACCTCAGTTTGAAGACCCCCAAACTAAAAGGAGATGCAGATATTTCTCCTTTGAAGATCTCCGGAGATTTGAAAGGTCCTCAAATAAATGTAGAAGGTTCTAAAGTAGATGTTGATCTACCTGAAGTAGATCTAGAATGTCCAGAAGGGAAAATCAAAGGTCCTAAATTTAAGATGCCCAAATTTAATCTCAAAACACCTAAAATATCGATGCCGGATGTCGATTTGAACTTAAAAGGTCATAAAATGAAAGGAGAGATGGACCTTTCTCTTCCAAAACTAGAAGGTGACTTGAAAGAACCTGATGTTAACATCAAAGGACCAAAACTAGATGTTGAGGTCCCAGATGTCAACCTAGAATGTCCAGAAGCCAAATTGAAAACTCCTAAAATAAAATTACCACATTTTCACGTGTCTGCTCCAAAGTTTGAAGGTGCTGATGTAGATGTCAACCTTCCAAAAGGTGAAGGAGATATTTCTGGACCAGAAGTAGATATTGAAGGAGGAGAATTGGATGTTGGAGGAGCAGAAGGAAAATGGAAAGGTCCCAAGTTCAAGATGCCGAAATTAAATATCAAAACACCAAAAATATCCGTCCCAGACGTCGATTTGAACCTGAAGGGACCAAAAGTGAAAGGAGAAGTAGATGTTGGAGCTCCAAAGATAGAAAGTGATGTGAAAGGACCAGAAGTTGACATCAAAGGGCCAAAAGTAGATGTTGAGGCACCCAATATTGATTTGGAATGTCCTGAAGGCAAATTGAAAGGACCCAAGTTCAAGATGCCTGAGATGCACATCAAAGCACCCAAGATCTCCATGCCTGATGTTGACTTCAACCTGAAGGGACCCAACATGAAAGGGGATATTGAAGTCTCAGCCCCCAAGCTTGAAGGTGACCTGAAAGGTCCCGAGCTGGATATCAAAGGCCCCAAAGTTGACATTGAGGCACCTGACGTGGACATTCATGGTCCAGAAGGAAAATTCAAGATGCCCAAGTTCAAGATGCCCAAGTTTGGGATGCCTGGCTTCAAAGCAGAAGGTCCAGAGGTGGACATCAACCTGCCAAAAGGAGACCTGGATGTTTCTGGTCCAAAGGTGGATATTGAAGGTCCAGATGTGAACATTGAAGTACCAGAGGGGAAGGTGAAGGGTCCCAAGTTCAAGATGCCCGAGATGCACATCAAGACACAAAAAATCTCCATGCCTGATGTGGACTTAAAACTAAAGGGCCCCAAAGTGAAGGGTGGTGTGGACGTGTCTGCTCCCAAGCTGGAGGGTGACCTGAAAGGTCCTGAGATGGATATTAAAGGCCCCAAACTCGATGTTGACCTCCCTGATGTGGAGCTGGAAGGCCCAGAGGGGAAGCTGAAGGGCCCCAAGTTCAAGATGCCCGAGATGCACATCAAGGCACCCAAGATCTCCATGCCTGATGTTGACTTCAACCTGAAGGGACCCAAACTGAAGGGAGATGTGGACATCTCTGCTCCCAAGCTAGAGGGTGACATCAAGGGACCTGAACTGGACGTCAAGGGCCCCAAAGTTGACATTGAGGCACCTGATGTGGACATTCATGGCCCAGAAGGAAAATTCAAGATGCCCAAGTTCAAGATGCCCAAGTTTGGGATGCCTGGCTTCAAAGCAGAAGGTCCAGAGGTGGATGTGAACCTGCCAAAAGGAGACCTAGATATTGAAGGTCCAGAGTTGGACATTGAAGGTCCAGAGG
>NW_010313162.1:0-30852 GCF_000700745.2 Antrostomus carolinensis
GGTCTTTTCCATTCTAGGCAATTCTGTGATCACAGAGGTTTTATTTCCACTGGAAGGTCAGTAGGGCAGCATACTTCAGGGTTACAGGTCACCAAGTAGAGGACTTTCCTACAAAAAGAGTAATACACAGTAACTGTTTAATTTTCGAAAATCTGTAAGATGAAAAGATTCTTTAATGGCACTTTCTATTCTTAGTGGACTACTGGTCCTTCCCAAAGGGGAAGGTAGCAGCTTGTGTAGAACGGTGCTGTCTCCTTTCAAGCAACTCCATCAGTAGTTAAATGTTGAATCAATCATCACCTAAGAAAAACAAGATTCCCATCACTTTTCCCGGGAGAAGTGTGCCTGCTAGACCTCACTGAGGTGGTGTCAGATCTGCACTGCAAAGCTAGGCAGGATCTCCAAGCGAATGCTGGGTGTCACTGCAGGAAAGGCTCCCCACTCGTGAGCTGCTGAACTCTTCTCCAGGATCAAAACCTTCTCTGAACTGTCAGATTCCCTGAAAGAAGGGAAGAGCAGGGACCATAGTGGCAGGCAGGCTTCAGCCAAGCATTTTCAAATATTCAGTAAGGTGAGGGCAAGATTGGATTTGAGGAGCACACAAAGGCTTTATTCTGTACCACAGCATTCAGACATCTATTTTGTGTCATATCCAGCCTTTACTGGAGAAACACCTTGAAGCATTTCATGACTATGCTGACATTTCAATTACGTTGTATTTAAATAGATTTGGTTGTGCTGAGTCTTATTTCTTGCTAAAATACTTTCCATTCTAAATATAGATTCAAAGAGTTATTTACTAAGTCAAATTCTGACAGGGAACGTACCAAGGAAGCAGCAAAGCAGAAAGTCACCGTATTTGCCTCCCCTTTTTAAAAATTCTTTCTGTCTCTCTGCCTTTTTTCATCTGCTCCATGACTGGAGGCTGTGCACAGAGAGCATGGCAATGACAGAAGCAGAGTTCTGCAAGGAATCCTCAGAATGGGTTCGGCATGAGGACAGGCTAAAGAAGGTTTCTTTTCTCTGCAGCCTCCTAGAACTGGCTGTAAAATGAGCTGGAGATCAGCCTACCGGCTGGCGTGGCCAAAAAGGGTACAGGCCAACCTAGGAAATCTGTGAACAGCCTAGAAATGAATGGCTGTAAGTAACTCAGGGAGCCACTCAGCCAACCAAGTACACCAATACTTTGTCCTCAAATGTCCTCAAAGTTTATAGGAAGCGATAGCAGCAAAGAACTAGAAGATAAAAATTGCTTCCATAATTTAGCAGCCTCTCTGTAATGACTGACTACTCTACAAGCCATGAAAATGTCAAAGCCTTTGCTAGCAGAGTTTGCAGAGCTCCGTTAAACAGCTCATACAGCAAGCCCCGAGGAACCTGCAGGTTCCTAAAGCTTATAACACTTTCATACTCTTTGAAGAAAGAAAAAAAACCCCTAAGAGTCAGTTAAGTTTCATAAATGTCTCCTGCCTGTTCATGGCTAAAGAAAGTAAAAGGTGGCTAATTGCAAACTCTCTGGGTACGCTGCTGATGGCAAGGGGGTTGGAACTAGATGATCTTTAAGGTCCCTTCCAACCCAAACCATTCTATGATTCTATGCTAAAGGTTTACATTAACAGCAAACCTTTGCATCTCTGTTCCTTTAGCTGTTCTGCAAGTGACAAATGTTATAGAGTCTGAATATTTTCCTTTACACTATTTAAGGTTTGCTGTTTATCCAAAGAAGGTAATGGCTTTAAATCCTGTTGATGAACATACCATAATACCAGCAAAGTTTTTACTGAATCTGGTTATATTTAAGGTTTGCACTAACTGCTGTTTATCCAAAGAAGTTAATGGCTTTAAATCCTGTTGATGAACATACTATAATACCAGCAAAGTTTTTACTGAATCTGGTTTTATGAGAAAGAATAAAACACGTGTGCATAGCTATGCAGCAATATATACCGCTCACTTTTTTAATATGTCTAAAAGTATTTGAGGGAATGTGAAGGTGATCTCTTGAGAATATATCCAATACCCATTGTTACCCTTAAAATCCCACGCGGAAACATCATCACCAAAAATAGCCCCTTAAAGGTGACACTTCTATGAAAGATGTCACAAGTTGCAGCAAGAGCTGCATGCGTATATAAGCCATATTTACAATGCTACTACAATTTGCACATTTATTTCATGTGTTCCTTTTCCTATTTGATATTCCTTTTCCTATTTTACATGAAGTGTTTTTAGTTTGGGGAATATTTTTAAGTATATGCAGTTATGCATATGGTTTGCTTGAGAAATCTCATTATTATGTGAATGTGAAATATATCTTCAAAACAGTATTTTTGATCCAAAAAGGAATCTGGAAATCAAAATGAGCAAGGGACCAGTGTTGTACAACACACTGTTACACAGAATTACAGAATTGCATCGATTGGAAAAGACCTTTAAGATCATTGAGTCCAACCATTAACCTCACACTGACAAGTCCCCAAATAACCCATGTCCCTCAGAACTATGTCTGCACGACTCTTCACTCACTCAAGGGCTTGGACACCCCTGCCCTGGGCACCCCCTGCCAATGCCTCAGAACCCTTTCAGCAAAGAAATTCTTCCTCACATCCAATCTCAGCTGCCCTTGGCACAACTTGAGGCCATTTCCTCTTGTCCTGTCCCTTGTTACTTGGGAGAAGAGACCAACTGCCACCTCTCTCCACCCTCCTTTCAGGTAGTTGTAGAGAGCATATGTTATTCCATAGGGGGGGGGGGGGGGCTGGGGGGGGGGAATACAAGGCAAAGAAAGCAAATATTCCAAACAAAAATAATACTTAATAAAAGAAGTAAAAATATAACCATTTCCCACATAGTCTCATATGAAGCAAGTAATAAACATGTTAGTACATCTAGTGATGCACGGGCTTTCACCTGTATGTACCTTTTACAGGTCAACAGTGCACATAGCCTTATGCCCATATGTCTTTGGATGATGAGTGTAGAAATGATTTCTCACCAGCTGTCTGCCTTCCCCCAAACCATTCATGCACCAACAGAAACACAGGAGACAGTGAAAGCAGACTAGAAAAAAATCCTTGTGAAGATTCCCTGGAAGCTGACTGTTATTTTGGCAGAGGCAACACTCCTCCTTACCACGGCTTGTCCAAAACACACCCAGGAAAATGGAGCTGTGAGAGGTTCTGAGACCTTCTTCTAGCCCAGAACACAAATATCACCATATTAGTGAGCTCATCTGAAACAACGTTAGAAACATTTTTTGAAATCTCAACCCCATCACAAGATTTGCTGCAGTATCTCCTGAAAATACACTTTTCAGTACAGAGACCATATGTTGCTGCAATGATTTGTACATTTCGTAGTACAGCTCAGGCTCCAAATCTGATTCAGATTTTGGGGTATCATATCTGGATATCAGTAAAAAAGTAGAATCCTATGGAACATTTGAATAGAAAATAATAATTACATTCAGGTGACATAAAGGTTTGTGTGGGGCCTAGAAGTGATGTTAATTTGAGATCATATTGTCAAATGTAGTAAATAGCTTCTTTTGGTTTATATATATTGTTTTTCACTTCCATTTGCTCTACTTGTCTCTGCAGTAGGTGATTCAGCTACAGGATGCAGATGAGCTGCAGGATGTTAGCTATTGGTATAAGAAATATTTCCATGGTTTAACTATAATCCTTCAGACTCACTTCAAATACATGGCTGTTACTAAAAAAACCATGGGGAATAAAAGAACTCAGAATTGTTAAATGTATAAGAAAGGAGTTGTGTAAATTAAGTAGTAGCAGCATATCCTATCCTTTACTCTTTTTGCAGGGAGGGAAACACAATTTTCTAATAGCTTTTGGTATAACCAAGTAAAAGCTACATTTTAAGAAACAGCTTGAAGAAAATAATGAAAAAAACATAAATTCTAGCTTTCCTTCAAACACGATTTTAGTTATTAATAAAAGACAACTATGATCCTCCTCGAAGTCGCCCCCAATACAAAGGGGTTATTTTTTTTTTGAGAAAATGGGAATATTTATAAAAAATGTAAAACCTAGAAGGTATTTTGTTCTACAAGGATTTCAGTTTAGTGAAGTTACCTTTTGTAAAATTAAAAAAAAAACAAAACCAACAAACCAAACCAAAACACCCCCAAAACCCCACAACCTAAGATTGAAGTAGGATTCACACATATCCTCTTGACTCTGATGTTAAAGTTGACTAAAATTAGAGATAATCATAGAATCATCGAATGATTAGGGCTGGATGGGACCTTAAAGCTCATCCAGTTCCAACCCCCCTGCCATCAGCAGGGACACCTTCCACTAGACCAGGTTGCTCAAAGCCTCATCCAGCCTGGTCTTAAACACTTCCAGGGAGGGGGCATCGAGTTCTTTGGTTTTGCCATGGTTGGTATAAAGATGAAATGTATGGATTGTTCTGAGGGGACCCAAGCACCGTAGTGATGAAGGGAGAAACATCCCATTGACTGAGCAAATTAATGTATCTTTATACTTTGCTGATATGCTACAGTATTAAAATTATGTCTGCTCACTCTGGGATTATATTGTGACAGTTTATACACTTTATATACTTGGGGATCTGAGGTTGTTAGCTCCTCTCTGTCCCCAAATATATACAAGAACAGACAATCACATCCCCTTCATCAGGTTCCTGAAGGATAAGTAAAGGACATGCAAGGTTTGGGCTCCCACCATTTTTAGTGAAGAGGCACGTATTCCCTACAGTTCTCTCTTGGTAGAGCGCTTCTTGTCTCTTCTAAGCACAGCAAGTTGTGTAATAGCTACGTAGGCATGAAAACTGGGATTGTGAAGAATTGCATCCCTACTACCATTTATTCCTGTGCTACTCTGAGCCACTCAGTTGATAAGGGAGGAGATCTTGGTTGGTCTCTAGGAGTCCCTCTATTATATCTAAACAAATTGCTAGCTCTTATAATAAAATTGTCTCCTTGGAGTAAGGATAAAATGGAAAGGAAAATAGATTTCCTTGTGAAAATGACGCACAGCAGCAAGCAGAGCTGTGCCAAAATTCAGATTTCATCTCTTAAAGGCAAAACCAGATCTGTATTTCAATACAAATGAGAACAAAACTGGGATTATACTCTGATGTAAAGACTACAAAAAAGACTCCCAATTAAAATTATACCAGCAAAATCAAGCAAAGTGTCAGCCAGTAAGAAATCCAATTGTTCTGTAGACCCCGGCTGCCTGCCACATTTAACTATCAGAAAAATACAACTACGTCCAAAACTATTCCCAAAAACTCGTATGGAGAACTTTTAAGAGACCATTATTTTTACTGACTTTTACAATGTATAATGCTCTCTGAAGTGCCTTTATTAGTTCATTCAGGGTTTTAATAAATTGAGAGACCATCCAGGATCAGAGATTTACTTTCTTTCAAGCAGTACCTCCAAAACCCCTTCCAACGTTCAGAAGTTCAAACCAAATGCTGACTATCACAGTGTGCTCTTCCTGACCTGAATATTTCAAATTCAGAGTTTCCTAATGAAAATCTCCCATCAAACACTTTTTTATTGACAATGGTCTGCTCTTCAGAACAAAGAGAACTACACCTTGAGAATATGAAATGTGTATCTGCAACCCTCCATATTTTATTGGCTACAAAAAGTTCTCTGACTTCATGCTTTCTCCATACAAAAAAAATAACAGAGAAAGCTGTGCCATTAAAATCATACAAGAATCAAGACTGCACTAAGAGCCCATTATTGCTGCTAATGAGGCTGATACCGCTGCGTTGAGTTGCTCTCTTGCTACTGCTGCTCCACAATTCAGGCAGTCTGATGAACTCGGATCTGCATTGTCAAACACGAAGAAGGTAGCGCAGGAAGGTCACAAAGTCTATGAAGCATTAGGCACATCAGTAAAGTCAGAAGAAGAAAGATTGTTTAGAAAATAGTGAATATGCAAATGTCTTTTTCATTAGTAGAGTCTATCTCGAGCATAGAAGACTGCTGCTATTAAATAAAAAGGAACATTCCTGTGCTCCATCCAGGTTATCTGCAGCTATAGGATATGACAACTTCCCACAGTTACTGCAAAATAACAGGGGAATGACTTAAAGGAGCCTTCAGAGCAAAGTGTCACCACTTTCCATGAACAACCTGAGCCATGGCACACACGTGCATGAACATCCACACAATTCATGCAGCCTCCGACTCAGCATAAAATCATGCACTTTAAAATATGACAATCATAACTCCACATTTTCAGATGGTACCATTTGTTACAGGATGGTTGTCTGCTGTGTATTTCATCTTCTAAATATGAAAAATTTATAGACACTCTTGAAAATGTTTCTGAAAAATTCAAGAAACTCCCTATCAACTTTCTGTATAAAACAGCTCAGATAAGAAATTTCTTCCCAGTAGCAACAACACATTAGTGCTCGATGTTGGAAAACAGGACTCCCAGAAACAGCAAATGACTGACTTCACTCATAAACAGCATGCACAAAGTAAATTAACCAAAGGAGGTATAATCATATGGGAAAGGCTACACTGAACTCAGTATTCCTCTTTTCATTGAAAGAGTAAGACAAGAGGCACAACAGGCCAAGTATTGCTGTGTTAGGTTGGTCGACGGACTAATATAATAGACTATTGCACCATATGGACTATAAAATACGGATATTTATACCCAAAACATGATTCAAAACTGGAAAAAAAAAAAATTCAGACATGTATGAAGCCGCTGGTCAACGGACTAATATAATAGACTATTGCACCATAGGGACTATAAAAGATGGATATTTATACCCAAAAGATGATTCAAAACTGGAAAAAAAAAAAAATTCAGACATGTATGAAGCCGTATTTAAGATACTGAAGTCTCCCAGACTTTCTGCAATCACTTCACCTTTGGTTGTCATTTCCACAATTCCATAGACATGTGCTGTGTATATTGATAAGCCACTATATATTAGCTACATTTACCATTAATTCCATATTTAACTGATTTAAATCCAAAAGAAATTGTTTAATTATGTTCTTTAAAGATGGAGATAGTAAATATAAAAGGTGGATATTGATAAAAATCTGTAGAGGAGCAACTGAAAACTGGAAATGAAAAAATTAATAGTAGAACACCAAAAATCACAGGTTAAGAGACCTGGTAAGATGACAATTACAGCTGAAAAATAACAACCTAATGTATTTTCATGATCTCCCATCTCTTACAAGAATGACTATATCCCTAAGTAAAAAATATATTTTTTTTATTTTTTTTTTTAATGAAATGACATTCAAAAAGCCCTTCAAGAAGAAAAAACTGGCAGCAGATGCAATATTCTTCTTCAGATTTTTCAAAAGAGAGAAGATGACCTGAGAGAAAATGCTGGTCAGCAACAATAGCTTTGTCCCATCTTTTTTTATTTTCTTTTTTTTTTTTCCTAAAGGAGAGAAGTGCTCCCTGACAGAGAAAAGAGGGGGCAGAAAGCATGTTCTCCTAATCACTCTCAGGTAACAGGCCCCAGCTGAGCTCTACCAGGCAACAAGCTTTCGATTTCTTTCAATGAAAAGGAGGTAGATCTCATTTAGAGAATTTAGAAGTTGGATGCTTTATTTTTTTTTTCCCCTTCATGAATAGAAAAGACTGCAAAATTGGCTGACTAATGCTGCAGAAGCTCCTCACAGCCATAATGGTTTTATTGTACAAAAGAAGAAGAACTCGGTACCTCTTCTGCAGAAAACAAACACTTGTGGATATCCATGGGCTGTTCTCAAACTGGCCAGTATTCCTAATTCTACAGCGAGTATTAATAAACCTGTATTTTGGTCTGTTTAAAGCTGTTTGTAATGAATCATAGAATCATAAAATCATGGAATGGTTTGGGTTGGAAGGGACCTTAAAGATCATCCAGTTCCAACCCCCCTGCCATCAGCAGGGGACACCTTCCACTAGACCATGTTGCTCAAAGCCTCATCTAACCTGGCCTTGGACACTTCCAGGGAGGAGCAGCCACAGCTTCTCTGGCCAACCTGTTCCAGTGTCTGACTACCCTCACAATGAAGAACTTCTTCCTAATATCTAATCTAAACCTACCCACTTTCATCTTAAAGCCATTTCCCCTTGTTCTATCATTAACTGCCCTTACAAAAAGTTCCTTCCCAGCTTTCTTGTAGCCCCTTCAGGTACTGGAAGGCCACTAATGAACCACCAAAGTATTTCAGAACAGATGAGAGATACAGTTTAATCCTTATTTTAAACAAAAAGATCTGCAAAGGAAAAAAGGAGGGGGGGTGGAAAACTTAAACAAACAATGACATAATTTGGGCTAGTTTCCTTTGACCCTGACAGGGAATGGAACAGAACACAGACCCTGGGGTTAATTTGGATTTCATAATTTAATGAATGGAGCCTGTCAGTCAGAGAGGAAATGTGTTAATAAAACAAAATCAGGTACAAGGGGGGATTAGAATTCCTTTCTCTGCATGGGACTACAGTGGCAGAAGACTATCGTTCAGAATATTAAAACTAAAAGATGCTGATAAAACAGCTTAGCATGTTTAGTAGCTGGTGCACAAACACGATAATCATTTCCACACTGAGCAGAGAATCAATACACTGAATTACTTCCAAATGCCTAACAGAGTGTTTTCAATGTCACCAAGGAAAGTTCTGTCTCAAATCTCAGAGTCTTTATCTCTTGCCAATACCTCTCCCACTCACTTCCCTCTGTGACACTTTTTTTTTAGCTCTGAACATCTTCTGCCTTCGCTTTTGACATCCTGCTCCTGTTCAACTGGCACAACTTCTTCAAGTCCCATTCGTCCTGTTGTATCCTCCACACCCTGACACACTCTCTTGGAACACTACAGGGATGAGCAGAGATAGTTAGTTCTTATGCTGCTCCATCAAAAAAAAGAAAGGAAAAAAAAGAAAAAAAATTCTCCAGAAGACTTTCTAATTCTAATCAGTTAACCAACTTTTTTCTTTTTTCCCACCTCCAATTTAATAAAAAAAAAATCCATGGGCAGTTTCCATCTCCTCTCTCCAGCTTTTCATTCGTAATTCTTTCTTTCATAATTTTGTCTTCCAGGGAATAATTTTATTTTTCTTTAAACCTTTTAACCTTCAGTGCTTTCTAGTTACTAACATAACTTCTAGGTCCTCTTGTTATTTTATTTTGACTTTCTGTGACTCTTTTATTGTTAAGTCTACACTATCTTCTGAGTTTTTAAATAATTTCTATTACACTTCTTCATAAATCTTTTATTTTTTAAACTGAATATGCTACACTTGAAAAATCTACAACTCGGTGTTTTATTCATTCCAAATGAAACAAGAGCGGTCAGACATTGGAACAGGCTGCCCAGGGAAGTGGTGGAGTCACCATCACTGGAGGTGTTCAAGAAACATGGAGATGCAGCACTCAGGGATGTGGTTTAGTGGGCATCGTGGTGAGGAGTTGATGGTTGGACTGGATGATCTTAGAGGACCTTAATGATTGTGTGTGATTCTGTGAAACAGTACCAAAAAATAATACATCCAATAAGAGCCGCAATAATTAGGGAATTAAGCCACTTTTAGTTTTGTTTTGAACTAAACCAGAGAAGAGTTACTGTGGTAAGGAATTCCACAAAAGTGTTACATGAACAAAATCCACTTAAATAAGAGCAAGAAATACCAAAATGAGATATTAAACCAGAATGAGACTGAACTGAGTGGAACATACCACTGAATATCTGTAAAAAGAAAAGCAATTAGAGATAACAAACAAGAATGGAGGCTATCAGACTTAGTAAGATCTTAGACAGCACATGAAGAGCTGGAAAGGCCTAGAGGCTTCCTGAGTGATGGACTCAGAATAGAAAAATGTGGAACAAAGCAGTTTTAGGCTCTGCTGTTCTTTTCAGTATCATGAATTATGTTCTGCTGTCTGCTGTGCACGCCCTTTCTTTTAACATCCTCTGCTTTTTCATGATAAATTTTTGTGGGCAATAATCTATATAACTTTTCCTTTTTTGTGTGTGTTCCAACCCAGTTTTCATCTATTTCAAAATCTCTGCTTCTATGTAAATGGTGATACTTCTAACATGAACTCTGAAGTCTCCAGGGCATTCAAATGCACAGCAGCCCTCAGATCACCAAATTACCGGGCTAACTGACAGAGTCCTACAGTTCAGTGACAGTCACTGTTTCATTTACTGAATGTTGGATATTACTTTATGGACATTTCCACTTGATTACACAAACTCTAACTGTAAAACATCTCTTCTTGATAAAAGCAATCTTTTATATTAAAATTATATTATTAAATTGAATCCCCGAGTCTTTGGTGCTAAATGTTTAAAAAGCAGGTTATAGTACATGGGCAATGACAAGATGCAGACACCTGTTATTTATATTCAACACTTTGATAGCAGAACTAGCATGATCCATTGTGGTGGGTTGACCCTGGCTGGACACCAAGTGCCCACCAAAGCCGCTCCATCACTCCCCTCCTCAGCTGGACAGGGGAGAGAAAATACAAGAAAGGCTCGTAGGTCAAGATAAGGAGAGGGGGAGATCACTCACCAATTACTGTCAAGGGCAAAACAGACTTGACTTGGGGGAAAATAATTAATTTACTGCCAATCAAATCAGAGAAAAGTAATGAGAAATAACATCAAATCATAAAACACCTTCCCTGCACCCTTCCCTTCTTCCTGGGCTTAACTTTACTTCTGAATTCTCTACTTCTTTCCCCCCAGAAGCACAGGAGGACAGGGCATGGGGATTATGGTCAGTTCATCACACGCCTCTGCTGCTGTGGGTCCATCATGGAACTGGCTGGCATTGGCTCTGTCGGGCACAGGGGAAGTTTCTGGCAGCTTCTCATAGAAGCCCCCCCCCTGCAGCTCCCATACTACCAAAACCTGTCCATGTAAACCAAATACATCCATATTTCATCCTTAAAGAAAAAAAACCAAAACCAAACCCTCTCACCTCTTCCATGCTATGCTTCAATATTTAATTGCCAACTCTAAACTATTAGTAACAACTTATTCCTTAACTACAGGGAGGAGGGAAAAAAAAAGGAAGAAAAAAAACCCCAAAACAAACATATACTATCAGATTGCAAGATTCAAATTTCTTTTAAAAAATGAGATATAATATCTGGTAAAAATCTTTAAGACTACTGGGTAACTCTAAGAAACTCTCATAACCATATCTTTAACTTTTTAAGAATCTTTGTTCTCTTAAATCTGAATCATGCTGCAAACAATATGCATACAATTTTGTGTGCATAGCAAAGAAAATCAATACAAAATTAAACAGAAAACCAAAGTCTTTGCAGAAATAATGTAAGTTCTGTTATCTAGGTTTGAATATACTTTTTAAAGATGGAGAATAAGTCCATATCTGGTAAAAAAGTTTCTAAATCAGAGAAAACTTCTAAGTAAATTGAATATATTTGTTCAGCTCACCTAATAAAGTCAAACTAGGACCAATAATGACCAACTGTCCTCCAGTTAAGCATGTGAAACTCTGCAGAAGGAGAACTCCAAATTCTTTGGAGTATGGAGACACATTCACATAGGAAATAGCTGGCACAGATAATAATAGATGGCTACCATTATTTCACTTATTTGTTACTGCTCTCTGTGGAGTCAATCCCATGCAAGAGCACTGCTCATCTGCTTCAGCTCAAAGCCAGCTGGTAGAGAGCGACAGCATCGTACCCCATCAGAGCTGTTTCACCTCTGTGTATCACATCACCCATGGCCACATATTCAAAAACTGTTCTGTTAAAATTAAAATCACTCCCTGCATATATAACAATCTGTGCATGGATGCTGGTTCATGTGCTCACCACCTTTCACTCATTTTGATCTTCCAATTTTTTCTTTAGATTGTCCTTTGCTTGCCTAAACATTATTTATTGAAACCTATCTAAGATCACATTATTTATTGAAACCTATCTAAGATCACATTATAAGAGCTATCCAATACCACAGAATAATAATTATTGTTGAAGATACAATAGTGGTCCTGGCAGAGGAGTAAAAATGAAGAAAGAAAGAGACTGTTCTCTGGGGAGATCTAGTACACAATTTGAGTTCTAGTGTGAAAACTACTGTTTCTGTGACTCTTCAGCCACTTACTGTGGAAATTTATTGTTAAATCAGTGTTTATTATTGGTATAAATCTACTTCTCTACAACTCTGTAAAACTGAGTTTTTAAATCAGAGGTATAAAAAGTATGATTCCCTCTGTTAGGAAATTTGCAGTCTCCTGAGCTTTTACTGTAACACCACAGATTTTGGAGGTTTTGCATTGTAAACTATCTCATGAGGCAAGGCAGGCAGCTCATGTATTCTCCAAAACAGCTGTAATTTCAATATTACATTAATGAAATTAAGATTAGAATACAGTTTTTGTTCTCTATCAGAACAAAGATCATTCCAGCCTTCATGGCTGGAATGGAAAAATAACATCCACCATCTTGCAATAGGTGTCAGTTGGAATATTGTTACAACCAAAAAAAAAAAAATTGGAGAAGCTGGACAAGCCTATGGAAAATGTATGGACATAAGAGGTTGAGGTAGAGGTGGATAAGGACTGGGAAGAAAAGAGATTTTGAGGAAAGGACAACCTGAATAGTCAGAAAAAAATGCATCTGGCAAAGCACGCATTTTATATAGACGTTATGCTGAGTACCCTATGGTGTACTGATACTTGCCCGAGTGCCTCTTGATGACACGAGTGTATCACAAAGAACATCAAGAATCCTCATAGGAATCTCCATTCTTAGGATTTGCGGGTTTGGGACAGTAGAAATGCTCCGTATGACAGCTTTGTTCCTCTGGGAAATGTGCAAAAGGAAAACCTTGAGAGAGCAGCAAATTGGCACAGACAGGAGCTGGTGCTGAGCTCACCTGCAAAGCCACAGGAGTTGCATAATGCAAATTAAACTAAAAACTACAATTCCTGCAGAGCGGCTCTTTTCTGTATCTTGGTGATGATTGTCACTCATCTTGATGAGTACTGTTATGCTCCTCGTTGCAAGCTGTTATTGTTTTTTCCCTGTGTATTTCAGGCATGCTGAATGCCAAGTCTTTTACTGCCTAGCTACTGTTCTAAAGTTCTCACCCTAACTTTATGTTTTTCTGCCCATTTCATTGTTTCTTCATTTATGCAATTGGGTCTAGCCTAGACTCATGGCTTGTTTTCCTAACAACGTGCTTAATTTTGATTAGGTGCCTTTTATGCAGAGTAAGGTTTCTTTAAATATCAATATTTCACACTTGATACATGAAATCCTGGAACAAATTAAAATATTTACTGTCCCCAAGAAGAAGCAGGCAGCCCTATGTTGACTACATCTATTATTTCTTAGTTGTTCAAAATGTATGTTTTGATCCAGGGAAGAGAGAAAATGGTTCCTTTCAAGTCTAACTTTGAAATTTTCAAGTCTAACTTTGAAATTTTCAAGTCTAATTAGAGGCAAATAAAACGAGGAAATAGATTCCCAGGATTTGGAGTTTTATTTGTAGGATTTAAGAGCAGTAAATCAAAATGTTGTCTACTGCAGAGTTGCAAACATTAGACCCATACATAAGTTCTACCAGCAGTCTTCAAGAGAGTGGACTCATTGGTTTTTTATTGTTAGTTTTTTTTTATTGTTAGCCCAGTTTTTGTTTATAGAATAAAAGTCCTGGTCTAAATTACATAATCAACAAAGAAAAACCTCAATAATAATAGGATACTTCAAAGCTAAGCCAGGTCAGGTAATATTTGCCTTCTCACTCTGCAATTGCTAAAATGAGGTATAACTGGCTCAAGCACAGGCAAGCTGAGATGGGTGCCAAGACCTGACTTTTACTGGGGAAGGCTGCTCCCTATCCAGGTTGCTTTTTGTCAGTGGATTCCCAACCAAGAAAGATAAATCACCAAATACTATTAATGATAAATTTATTATTTGATACTTGATTTTGGTAGCTTTATTGCACAGCCCTGTGTGTAATCACTATAACTATCCTCTAATAAGACAACTGTCCATTCTTATGAGATGGTATTTTGCTTTGAGATTGAATAGTTAATAAAATGTGAGAAGTGCTGGTCACATAGTTTAAGATCCTTGCATTAAGGTCTCAGATACTGTGGTGAGTATAGGAAACTCACTAGCACAAAATATGTATTTCCTACAAAAGAATATTATAACTTGTTATCTACATTTCTCTAAATTTTAGTTTGCACTTGGATAACAATGAACACTTTCAAAAATTAATTCTGTAGAGTAAGTATTTTAAAAAGTGTAATGTGTGCTACCCTGTGGCTACTCAACATAAACTTATTATACAAATTATTATTTTTTGCCAGTAACTGAGGGCAGAATTCTCTATAACTGTAATTTATTCTTTTTCTTGGTGATGCATGAATAGTTCCATTTCTCTTACTGGCTCACAATGAAAAACAGTAAAGATGTGCTTCTATTTAAAAAAGCAGCAGGTATTTTTTCTTTACTATTGAATTGGTATTGAATGCAGGTAGGGGGCAGATTTAACATTTAATCAGATTCCACTTTTACAGACTTGTACTTCAGAACAAACCCTCTTTTTAAATTGGTACTATCAGATGATGCATATTGGATTACCAAAATTTGAAGTTTTAAAGAGTTAATTAACTAAGGTGATGTTAATGAAATATAAATATTCTAGTGGCTTAGTGATAAAGAAAATTACTTTTAGATTGCTTTTGGATCTTGCCTGACAGTACTACATGGAGTAGAGCTACACTTTAAAATTGTCCTTCCACTTTCCTAGAAGTACTAGCTTAATTAGTAGATTTTTTTATCCTCTTCCTACTCATATTCTTTGAAAACTTACTTACATTAAAAGTTTATTTCTAGTTTGGTGTTTGCACCCCGGAAACTGAGAACTTTGGCTAAAGTCCCAAATGGTTAGGACTAAAGATGAATGAGTAGAACAGAAAGGAACACAACCCAAAGAAAACCTAGTAGGAAAAGAGACAAGGTGCATATTTTCCCTCTCTTCTTTCTTCCCTTTCGGACAAAAAATCATTGTGACATAAGAAGAAATCATAACAACAAAGAAAAGAGTACTCATTACTTCTGAGTAATGACACTCATTACTTCTGAGTAATGAGGCTATGTGAAATTGGGACAAATAAGCACATATAGTGAATTTCAATTTCATTTCACTGTACAACTGTCTAATGACTCTTTAGGAAGGCCTTCTCTTATATTTAAAACAAACAAACAAACAAACAAAACAACTGAAAACCACCTTGCTAAATATTATAGAAAGGTATATATCATCTTGTTTGGGGTTTTTTTCCTGTTTGTTTGTTTGTTTGTTTGTTTTAATTTGGCCCACAACAAGCAGCAGGCTGAAGAAATCAGGCTTTAGAGAGAAACCACTGCACCAAGTTCACTTTTCCAACTGCTAAATTTCCTGCTCATATTTTATAATCTAAAGGAAAAATGTTTTGTTGTCGGGTTTTTTTTTACATACCACTAATGGTTACTTCATTTTCAAAGGGAAATGATGGAAGGCTCATCAAAATTATACTGCAGGGAGTAATCCTGAACTAAAAGAGGAATGACCAAAAGATATAATTTAAATATTTCATTTCTAATTTCTTAGATTCGTTGATAAATAACTCTGTGAGTCGATCACAGTAATTTTAAGAGTGCTTTACAAATAAGAAATAGACTACTCAATAGCACTGTGCCCATAATATAATAGTAAAAAATTCTCCACCCTTAGATCAAAATCTAGAAATTGGTTTACACTTAATAGCAATTATCAGGGAGAACTACAGACTCATGCTGTACTTGTTCAAAACTGGTCATTACCACTTTAAGGGAATAAATATTTACCTCTGTACTGGTTTTAGTAGATTACTGGATGAAAAATTTGTATATTTGATCAGTTTCATTTTTTAATTGAATATTCATTTTGCATTTTGTCCAACTCTTCGGCAGATATACTAAATCAAAATTCATACTGGAGTTCTCCTGAGTGTGCCTAATTGATAATACTGGCTAATTAAATTTACAACATCTATGCATATTAATTCTCCATTTTTATTTTGGCACTCTGAAATTCCATCAAGCTTCAGCTAATAAAGAATGCAAACTTTAATATATAACCATTTCTGTTGCTTAGTATACATCTGGAATTTCAAAGCGCAGGATCTAGTACTTCTAATAAAAGAGACACCTTTTGAACTCACTTGGAATATGAAAGACAACCTCAAAAAAGCCAGACTTTTCTGAACCTAGAAAGATCAAAGTTGTGGTTTACTTAGGAGAGATAGCTATTTGAAATTCCTTAGATCAATATACATATCATCATAAATTAAAAGCTTTACAGATCTGTTTTAATGTACAATATCAACTTACAGTTTCCTTCCCCTCCATAATTCACAAGAAAATATAATGCACACTTTTCACTAGCAGTTAATGGTGGATGCTCTTTGGATTGATCTCACTAAAATCAAAACATTTTGTGAATTTACCCTCCAAAGTCCATTCCTATGTGATTTTTACTTGAACTTTGTATGTCAAATAATTTGGAAAAACCTTCTGCTCTGTGGATTTGTCCTTAGAATGCATGCACCGGTGTTAGAATTGTATTTTTCCTTATTGGTATGAGGTTTCTTACGCACACAAGAATTCAGTGAAGAGAGCCATATCTGTATCGCTATAATTGTCCCAATCACTGTCATTTTGCATACTCACTTTCATAGCTCTGATTGCCTAAGCTTCTACTGGGTAAAAAGAAAAGATTTACTCCTTCAAAAGCTCATGCTTTTTCTATCAGCATCATCTCACACCATCATCGAAGAAAGTAAAATAACAAAGGCCAGAAAGAGACAATGAACTCTTGGGTTCAGAGCAGCAGCAGGACTCCCACCGGTGCTGTACATATGTCCAACCACCAGCAAATTCCAAATCTGGCATTCCATTACTCACATGAGTGGTTGACATATCTGACAGCGTTGGAGGAAAAAAACAAGTTGTAGGGTGAGTGGGAGACTGAATTTTCTTAGAATATTTTGTTCTTTGATTTGTCTTTATGTTTCAAAAGAAAGATATTTTCTGTGCAGTCTGAAATTAAAAAAAAAAAATATATATATAGCACCATAAAGCAAAGATATGTTTTCAAAAGTGACTTAGACCACTTAATTCAATAAAGTATTGTATCTTAAGACAAAGAAAAATGGTTTTGACAACTAATAATAAAACCTGGATGTTTTAGAATGTTGTGTTAATAAAACTTGAATTTGATGGACGAATTTCGCTGACTTCACCGTAAACATTTTACATTACGGAGATGTCATAAACAGCACATAGTATGAGTAAATGTGCTTGTTGAAGAAAGGAATTAATGCAGATTGATTGGCATGTATTAGTACATCATTGTTTTGTTAGATTATACTTTTATTTTTGAAACTGTAATAGAATTCAGGTCACCCATAAAAACCACCATTCATTCCCGAAGGATTTTTACAGCACAACCCCAGTGAACTCGTGCTGCTGTCTATTACACACTCCAGATGGGTGCCACTAAATCAGCTGAAATTTACAGCCTTCAGGAGTAACTGGTAAGTAGCAAATAAAATTTAAGAAACTATGTATTTTCCATATGATAAACTATAGCCAATTGTAGGAAGACTTTCATTACTGCTAAGAATCTTAAAAAATATAGCAAAACACATGTCTCTCTCAAAATAGTTGTCAGCTATTGCTTACTTTATTGGAAAGAGTCAGATCTAACCTGCATCCATCAGTCTTATCTCTTACATGTTTCTGACTCCTTTCTCCTGGCAGAGGCCAGATCCTTGGCCAGATGGACCTTTGTAGAGAAGTTCTTTCGGGGTCAGAATTACAAGAAAAAGTTTCTCCCTTTGCCTTATAATCCCCCTTACATTTACCTTTCTCAGTTACAGTACATAAAGCTATTGAATTAGCCAATAAAGGCCAAATATTAAAGCTATTATTTCTGCAAGTCTGAAGTTACACTTGAGAATAGAAGGCTTGGAAGAAGTTCTGCTTGATTCTTAGGGGAGAAGAGGCTTATTTATAAAAAGTAACAGATGTAGCTAGATGAAAAGAAGCCAACCATACCAGTTAAAAAAAAAAAAAAAAAAAAGGAGAGTAATACTTCATTCAGCAAAAAAAGGATACTTGCAACATGTGAGGGTGTTATTAAAATGCTTCTGAAATTTTCAACTTAAGAAATGTATGTATTCATGAGTAAAATGAATTATTTGAACCAAAAAAAATTCCTAAAACCACTGAATCATTTGCGTAGGAGTTTTCAGAGGGTCACAAACATGGAAGGCTTCTCTTATTCTTCTATTCTAATTCTCACATTCATTAAATGAGCTTCAGATGTCACAATTTATATTTGAAAATGGTTGTTCTGCGCCAACTAATTTGTACTAGTAGGCCAAGCTAGTGCATGCAATTCCCTCCTGTGCCCTTACCACGTACGTACAAGAAGAATTTAGGCTGAATTCAAACGATGGGGGAAGACAACAGAATGACACAGGAAGGACAAACGGTTATCACTCCTGCTCTCTGTACAAGCTTACAGCCTGATTTGAAAATACAGTTCTTCCTGCACAGGGCCATACAACCACCATTGCATGGCTGTACATTTTCTAGCAAGAGCACTGTGGCTTATAAACCTTAACAAATAAGGTATATTTTAATTCTTTCATCCAAAAGCAATTCTCCTGGGTGGCTTATACAGACCAAGATAACTTCTATTTGTGTGACACAGAAGCAGAGAGAAAGTGCAATATTTTATTGATGATTTGAAAAAGTCATCAGTAAGCTGCAATTTTTATTCTAACAAACATGCTATCCCGAGCTTTGTTGTCACCATTCCTTAAAATATCTTACCACCCAGCCAAAATTATTCTAACTTTGGTTTCTTAAATTCTACCACAGATTTATACTCTGCAGAGCACAACAGGCCTAATCTAACACTATTTTTTTATAATAATCTGCTGAGTAATACAGGCCTAATTCACAGTGATATCACTACAGACTATGCTGGTGGAAATTCACAGGGTTAAGGATTAAAGCACAGTGACTGGTTATCACAGGTATGTGTTTTGTATTTGCAAACTGTTTTTTATGTTTATCTCCTTATAGGAATAATTAAGTTTGTTCTTAGACTGAATAAAAGCCAAAGAGGACATAAACATAAATAGCTGTGCATTGCAATTAGTAAGAACCTAACAGCTATGTCGCTTACTTCTTAATAAACAAAACCATGTTGTGTAGCAATAGAAGAAGGTAATATGAACTGCAGGACCACAGAGTTGAGAAAAGAGCTTCTTTCATTGCTTATTCCAGGATGCTCAAGCACAGCAAATGCTACCTATGGTGTCTTCAGTGAAAGTAAAGATCCATTTCCAGACATTTAAAACCAGTACACCCTTCAGTAGTACTTTTTTGTTGTTGTTCTGTTTGTTTGTTTGTTTTTGGTGGTTTTTTGTTTGTTTGTTTGTTTGGGGTTTTTTTTAATGTAACAGAAGAACATCAAGGCTACTTGAAATACAAACATCCCAAAACCCCACAGAATAGTAATGTCACTGTAAGTCTGCAGTTCCCTGCTCAGCTTTGGTCCTCTGTGACTACTAACGATAACACTCTTCAAAAGTAGGGAAACAACCCAAACCTTGGCTGAAGCCATTACCAGTCTGAACCTCTCTGAGCAGAAGGGTCCCAAGGATATTATTAGCACAAGGTTTACATTTTTGTGTACAACAATTACTCAGAATTTAGTATTTTTCTTCTGCATATTTACCATTTAGAATTGATCCAGATACTGGAGGTTATTTTCTTCTAGTACAAACAAAATAAAGGGTACAGTATCAACAGTTACACCCAAGGGAATAACACCTTCAGTAGGGAACCCAGGTCCATCCATTTTCTGTAATAGCCGAATGGGAATGACTACTTAAAGTAACAGGGTTTAAAATGTTCTCAGAGATAAAGCACCAGTACTCCAGTACAGGTTTTTTTATATTTTTTTTTCCTTTCATTGTGATTCTGTTAGGAAACAGGCAGGCAGCAATAATTCAGTGTATAATTCCATTTACACATAGATTTGAACGTGGACTTGAGACTCCTTTGTATAATTCAGGGCTCTGGAATTGTCACATTCGGTGCATCTCCCTAAAGCCTTGTATTATAGTTTGCAAATGCCAAACAGTTGTTAAGTTTCCCATCCCTAGGGAAAGTGCACGCATTGCAGATTTAGAGTATCCTGTCTGCAGGCGAGAGCCAGCCAGAAGTTCTGTGCATCAGCTTTTCTTTTGGCCAAGGAAAAACTGACCTTGTTCCCTGTCCTTCTTGGCAGGTTTGAAAGACATGGGAGAGGCTGCACGAGAAGGAGTGACAGAGGAGAGGAAATGGTTATATTATCCTTTGGGGCTGCAATGCAAATCTGCTCTGTAAGACTGTAAATATACACATGACTATCTTTCTCTATGCTTCCCCGCCTCCCTCCCCCCATTTTTTCACATTAACCTTCTCTCTTCTGCCTTTCCTTTTAGGCAGGCTGTTACTGTCTGTCACCTCGCCATGGGACCAGGTGGCACGGACACGTAGGAGAAAGCAGCAGCAGCACTGATAAAGGATGCGGGAGCCACATGGATAATTATGTGTGGTGCTTAAGTGGAGGAGCAGCAAAACAACTGGCATCCAGCTCCTCTGCGTCTGTTAGCAGGTGCAGCAAGTATCCGTGAAACTAAAGTGCACTGTGGGAATACAGAGGGTGGTTTAAAAATAATCTGTCAATAGACAGCAAGTCTATGCAGACTTCAGTTTGCTTATCTGCTCCAGTTGCACCGTTCAGCTGGGCAGGCTTTTATGTGGTGCTGAACTAGTATATATTCATATATACTTACACAGAAACATAAGTATATATAGAAATATGCTCTCTATCTTGCACTGAACTCCACTGGATGTAAAGTCAGCTTTGTCTGCATCCATGTGTTCAGGTCAGCCTCCTGTCCCTGAGTTCCACACAGATGCTCTTGTCCTCTTTCACAATACAGCTATCAGAGCAAATGTTGTGCGTCTCATGATGTCCAAAATCAGAAGGTATATATAAAAAAATACGAAGAGAAATGCTACGACTCAACATGACATCTTTTCACAAGATGCTTTTCACAAGCAAAGGCATTGGACATGGAAAGATTGGAGTGTATAATTCAGAGTGGGAATTCAACCTGAAAGGAACACATTGGATGCCCAGTTATGCACTCGCAGTAATGAAGAATTTAGGAATAATGTTAAAAAAAATGAGAACATTCCTCTTTAAAACATAGCTACATTTTTTTGCAGAGTTTCTCCACTTGAACAGCCAGTTCACAATTTTTGAAGCTGTTGGTTGGAAGGTTGGAAGTTTTAAAGGTATTAAATTCTGACAAGATTTGTGAAAATCAATAGCTTGTCAGGTGAGAAATTTATTTCCCTGCCTCCGCTGACAGGGAAGCTGTGAAAAAACCTCCCTTCCTGGTTTGTCCCAGCGAGCTTGGTGCTCACCTCATGTCCTAAACCTTGGGAATGAGAGCCTGGAGGAGGCACAGCACAGAGGGCTGTCCACGGGGTGAACGGCGAGGGGAGGAGCAGGGGGTTTGGGGAGCACAGCAGGCGCTGGGAAACGCAGACGGGGGTGGGAAGGATGGCAGCAGAGGGAGGTCTGGAAGGAAAGCTTGGGTTAGCACGGGAAGGGGAAAGGTACTTGTGGGTTTCAGGGAAGGTTACAACAACCTGTCATTTTTCAGGGGGATGGATGAAGAAATAAGATACTAATCCTTTTTTAAATATAATTTATGCTTATGAAACAACCCTTTTTCCTCTTGGTCCTTTGTGAATAAGGATCTTTTCATTTTGTGACTCACTACCTTCTTTGTCTTTGCACTGTTTCCAGTAGCTGAACTCTGCCTTTCTCCTTTTCCAGGAGGCTGCTGCATTCTTGCCTTACTTTGAGAATTCAACAGCAACAGCTCTTTTCCCTGACTCCTGCCTTTAATCCTCCCAATCCTCCTACCGTGCTTTGATTCACGTCTTACATCCCTCTCTCTGGTTTTCGGAGTCCTATCCCCACATCCTCCTACAACACCTATCCCATGTGGTTTCCTATCTACTGCAGAATGCAGGCATACAGTTTTCCTGCCTCTTCCTCTTCGTCTTATTCTTATTTCTGTCCTCCTGCTCCATAGCATGAAAGGAAAGACAAGACCAACATGTTGCCCCCAGACTCTTTCTCTAACAGCAGCTTATAGCCACCTCTAGGACTTTGCTGGTCATCAAGCTTCTTGAATAGTCTGCAGATGATTTTCAACTGCTTTTACAAATGTCTTGAGTTGTTAAAGTGGATACAATTTCTTTCAGCCTGAATGGCTTGGAATCAATTATTTATCTTCTATACCAAGAGGCAAATGTGTATTTGATGTCTCTGACGGTTGTCTTTGTTCAGGGATCTATATGTCTCTGCTTGTAGACTGCTGCAGCATGATAAAAACCTAAGAAGTATTAAAAACATTATCCATGTTTCAACTGACAGCACATATATCTCAGTATTAACTATGAGAACATAAAGAAAATCAGCTTGTTTTATGAACAGGTTCTGCTGCAATTGTAGTAATAGACCTGGTGCTATTAAAGTGTGACAGTTTGTTGTGTTTCCATTACAACTGTCAGGTTTCAGAATTGTAAAGACCTTACACGATTGCCTCTAGTAGCATGCCATGCCGACGATGAGCATGAGAAGCAGAGCGGAAAGATTAACTGCAAATCAAACTGAACGAACTACACAGGTGAGGAAAAGTTTGTAGAAGGGTAATGGCTCTGTGCTTCAGAGGAAGACACAAGCTGTGAAGGGGAAAGTCTCTTTTCCGAGTCCAAGATGAGATCAGGAATGTCAGAGATGTAACTGCAGTCCTGCAATCCCTGCTCATGCAAGCTATTAACTTGCCAATACTCCAGCAGGATGTTTTGAAGCTTGATTAATATTTCTAAAATGTTTGAAAATGAAATGCTAAGAATTAACCTTTCTATCATGAAAATCAGTGGGAATTATGCCAAAATCCTGCTTTTCAGCTATTCATAATTTCTCCCACGGAGTCTCTTTTATAAAAGAGTTACAATTGCTTCTTGTTTGTGATAGCCTATTATCCGTTTACCAGCTCTCTTTTAACAAAATCTTCTTAGTAAATGGTTCTGGTTTTCCCTATTTAAAACTGTTAATTCTTATCTCTCTCTTATGTTGTATTGCACGAATCCAAACCCAATTAAAAGAAAAAAGGTAATCGTGTTGACAGATTATTATCATTATTTTTCAAGGAAAATAAAAAGACTTAGAAATTACTACAAAGTACAAATATTGTTTACAATTAAAATGCAAATTCTAGGCCTTTAAACTGAAACTCAGCACATGAATTCTGTGTGACATAAGCTGGTCAAGAACAATATTACATTTTGTTTATCACTTCACATAAACAGACAAGAAGAAATCTGGTAGTCAAGTCTTTCTCTCTCAGACATATGAAGTATTCTGCTGAGATCTGACACCCATCACGACGCCCTAGGGAAACTTATTGTACTGCTAAAAATGATTTATAGCGTCCTATGAACATTGTTAGTTCGGATGGTGAGATCTTGTGAGAATGCTGATGTACTAAGACAAAGTACCATCACCCCCTAAACTCAGCTGCGATTATATATAAAACCTGTCTTGGTGGACATCTAGCTTCAGCATGGCCATCCATAAGAAACAGCATCTTTCATCTCTGAGGAGCTTTCCATAATGCAGCACCTTCCCTCAGAATTTTTGATCAATCCTGAGCATCCAAAACCATGTTAAGGAAAGACATCTCATATGCTCATCCCCTCAGCCCACCCCTTAAATCAGTGTGTTTACTGTTAGTCCTACTCTTGTTTAAATGATGGCATTTCAGGGGCTTAAGAAATGGAGAACACATAGTGTTGTGACTCTGCAGTGGTTTCCCATTTGATAATTATTTTTTAATTAATTCACAGAGCTTTAAATGCAGGGAATTCCTCTTATAGTGGCTAAAAAGACAATACAGCATTTTGGGCAATTTGCCTGTTTGAATCGTATTCTCATGATAGTTTAAACACCATCTAGTAAGAAGATGTAAAAGCAGAGTAACAAACTCTCTGTAACAAAACCTTACATACACACTAACTGCACTGCCCAGACAAATTTTCCCTCTCTGATCACATTCATCTCTGATATTTCATAAACAACTAAACTGCTGAACTGAATCAAGAAAGAGTGAATTTTATTCCCAAGAGAGATGTTACGCAGATGCTGAACATAGGCCCAAATCTTTGTCTAGCTGACACACAGGCTTACATCTTAGCCATGGAAACTCTGGGTGAAAAAGCTCATAGAAAAAAGAGAAATAGAGAAACAGTCAAGGTGCTGCTTATGTCCATTAGTATGTTAATCAAGGAATGAGATAATAAGCTTTTTGTTTTGTTTGAATTTAGCAATCAGACTGCTACAGCTTATGTATGAGCATATATTTAGCAAAATTAGCAAACAAAGTTAGCAATCAAGTAGCTGAAGGAGATCATCCCATGCATCCGACAAGGCATGAAGGTTTATACGTGAAGCAGATCATGGCAAGGTCTTTGGGTTTGTCTGCATTGCGGTAGAAAGGCTCCTGGAGGGAGAGAAGCGCTGATCACCCAAGTCTGCAGCTGATCAAAGAAACAGCTAATTGATGGGGAAGTCGTTTGGGTAATTATGATTTGGTTGCTCAGATCTTACACATTTTTAGTTAAATAAATCTCTGCCTTGACAGATGGACAGTAGTCTGGTATCTCTTGAAGCTGAAAGGGTTGTATCTGAACATCTAATTGGAGGTTATAGGAGTGAGGAGATAATGTTCCCATCTGTAGCTCTCAGTTACACAATGCAAGCATTAAGTATCTAGTATTTCTGATACAGAGCAGGGTCAAGATTCATTTTTCATATGGATGAACTATTATTGGATGAACTGTTGAACAATATTTCCAAAATCCCATAATTTGATGAAAATTAGTTTGACTCTACTATTAGTACCCTTTAAAGTAGCTGATGAAAATGTCTTACTGCCAAAGTAAAGTAGGAAATAAAGATATCAATATATGATTGGTTCTAACAAAGAAGAAAAAAGGTCATAGTCAGTGGATCATGCAGTCACAGGGTAAAATCAGATATAGCTGAATACTGCTGCTGATTTAGAAATGGTATCTTACTGTCTATTAAAACTGTACAGTTATCTTGCACAAAACACATTATCATGGTTTTACCAAAATGAAAGGAAATTCTGGATAAGAAGGATCCTCCATCTGACTTGATTCCTAGCAGTTAAAGATGGAAAGATTGGAGGGATATTTTTCTGTTACCCCGTTAACAGAATGAAGGGATTTCTCATGTATGTAGGGGAAAAAAGTGGACCTTTGCTGACTTTACCAGAAGAGAAAGAGCTACGTTCTAACTATTTCCCTTTCTTAAGATGACCTTATCCAGATGGCTTTACTCTATCAGACCTCCTTTGAAAGGCCTATGCAGCACACCCGTAAAACTCACCAAAGTTTTCCTTTGCCCTTCCAGCTTTTTTCAGTAGAAGTTATAACTATGGTTGTGTAGGATTTGACCCACTCTGACTTGCCATACTTAGGAAAAAAAAAATACCATTTATTTCTCCCTAAAATCTCTTGAAAGTCAATTTCCATTAGTTTTGATGCTACAATAAATAATGCAATAGCAGACAACTTTCTGAAAAGATGCTATGAAATGTAAAGTGCAAAAAAAAAAAACCCCAAAACCAACCCACCAACCATGCAAAAACCCCAACTCACCAACGAACCAAAACCCGCTTGCATTGAGATTTTTATCCACTGAATAAGCATCCAGATTTTAATTAAACGTGTTAACAAACTCCTAAGCATAACATATTTTTCTAGCCAAAATAGTTAATCTAATTGCATAAACTGATAGTAGAACTGAGAGTAACTTTTACATTCCACAAACAGGTAAGAAAAAGAGCTTGTTTTAGGGAAAGCTAAAGTAGGAACATGATCATTTGCTCTCTCTATTCTTACCTTCAGCAGACAAATCTTTGTGTTAAAGAGTAACATTTAGCGACAAGTGCTTCACACATACATATCCAATTATTTTATTCTCTGAGGACTGTTTTTTTATGTATTTGTTAAAAGACATGTGTGAAGTAGGTTGTGATCTTTCTCAGATGCAAAAAATCTGATTGCTGTGTTTCTACAAGGTCATGTAGCTAACACAGCTTTAATTTAAGGTCACAGCAAACTAAATAAATCTCATTATTGTCAGTTAACTATAATCTTTTATTTACTTGGATTTGACACTAATTATAGTAGAGCTTTCATAGTAATAAATATCTCCTAATACCTTTATCGAGGAAAAAATAACAAGTACTGTAATAAGACAGTGACTCTGGGTCAAATTCTATTAATTTACATTGATAAAAAACAAGATTAATTCTTTGGATTTACACCATAATACAGGGAAAAAAAATAATAATCTGGTTTTATGCTTTATATTTCAATGCAGTGCCTCTTGAATGAAGTTAATTTAGACTTCATTGTACATGTCAGTCTTCTACATGTCATTTATATTTTTTAATACAAAACTAAGCATTTCCACATACATCTCCTAAACAAAACAATTGCTATGAAACAATAAGGAAATCAAGGTCCTCATTGTTGCTCAATGCTCCAAAATGTCTTTTGAAAATGGAATTGTTAAGTACAGCTTATAGATCTGTAACAAAAACAGCTTCTGCAATTGTATGCAGCGCTCAGCTTTCTCCTTGAATGTGCTCATAACAATCTGGCATTGTTCAATCCTCTGCCAGAGCTCTCCTCATCAGATGTTCACCAGGTGTGTTGAGATACACAAGCAGGCGGCATTTGGGACAGAAGCCTTCCATAGGGAACAGTCTGATTCTTGACTGTGTCATAAGAGGTCTTTTCATCTCTTTTCATCTGCATCTGGCAGCTCCTACCACAAATGAAATCTAAACCTCGGGAGTGAGATTTGCACGTGGTCTCGAAACACTGAGTCTGGGTGTTTCAACCAGAGAACCTGCACTAGGATATGCACTAAAACTTAAATCACCAGATCACAAATGCAGAGATGGTTTTTACTAGAATTGCTATCAGTATTTTGAAAGTTTTCTGAAGACAGCTATAGCTGGGGCAAAGAAGAGGAGATGCGCTCCTCCCATTGACTCTACTTTCAATGCAGCTCAAAGTGCATGAAGCCACTACTCCCTGTTCCAAAACCAGGACTTTTAAAAAGGTGGTTGAATGTGGTACACCTTCAGGTGAATTTCGGCAGGTGCAGAGGATAGCTGCTAGCAGACAAAGGGGCAGCAGATGGGCAGGTTGGTGGGAAGGTAACCCCAGGCTGTCAGTAGACAGCCAGGGCATGGAGGGCAGCTCTGTGTAATCAGCAAGTGGAACAAACAGCAGAAAGAATTCACTTCTTGGCTCACTACAAGTCATTAATTACACCTGTTGGGTTTTATGAACCTCGGTTGTTAAGATGTTTTAAAAGCATGACCAGCCCTTTCTCTTCACTTCAGTTTGTGGGATTAAACCTGACGTAGCACAACCCAAACACTCTACATTTCAGCAATGCCTTTGTTAGAAATGCGTATCTTCCTTTTGTTGGGTCACATGAATATCTTAAAATAAAGATGTGTTTATTATACAGACTTGAAATAGGAAAGTATTGCCAAAGACTATGTAGTCACTGTGGCTGTAACGGCCACTGAAATACAAGCTGTTAGAGCCAAAGGCAAGGAAAGCAATGAAGGAAGGTAGAGAAAACATCCAGGGAACACTGCCCTGTCAAGTATTATCTGTGAGGCAAAATGCAAAATACTAATGACATGAGGCCCCTAACATTTACTTTTTAAAAATTCATTAAGACAGCACAATTTTTTTACAAATAAAAAAAATAATTGTAATTTTTTACAATTAAAATCATAGAAAAGCAATAAAAAGGCAAAGTTATCTGAGATCCTTCAAATCCTAGTTTGTTGGTTGTTTTTTTTCTTTTCTTTTTCTGTAGCACAGCATGCAGATAATTTGCACTGGCTTAACACACAGCAACCTAAGGAGATGTCCCACTATAATACTGCATTCTTATGCATGACTTTGGACTACAGCTCCCACTCATGTCACACTTTATTTTTCTGTAGAAATGCACTTTTGCATTCCCAATTCCACAAATGATTAAATCTAGTTTGTAGGGTTTTTTTTCTTACTGATACTTTTGGAAAACTAGATAGCACACACGAATGGCACTTTGTCTGTTTGGAGACCAGCCACTAATTCAGACAGTAAGCATCCAATTAGCATTTCTATCAAAATAGAAAAAGACTAGAACACTGACACCAATTTACCACCTCCTCCTGCTCCCAACCTTCTTCTCCTCTCCTGCTGCCCTCATAGACCCTTCTGGAGCACAGCTGAAATTAGCCTATCTGTATACACAATATTGACATATTCAGAGGTTTTGTAATTTGATTTTTATCAACTCAACAGGGAAAATGTGAATTATCACTGCATCTCATTAGGGACCGACAAATTACACTTACTTGAACTCCCAAGCAGAGATGGATAAATAATTAACAATTTACTAGATTAATTAAGATCCAATTTTTGCTCATAAGAAGGTTGCCATTATTTTTGCAAATATTTTTATTATTGCCTTCAGAAATACCCTGTGAACTACTTCTGTAAATAATTTTTGGTCTGTAGTTTCCAGTTTTGTAAGGGACCCTCTGGGGCATTCGTTATTCAGCGTGTTCAGGCTGAAATATTTGTCTGAAACCATAGATCACATATTGTGTTCCTGTCACATATTTGGATGGCTGCAATAACTATAATTATTTTCTGATGTGAATATTAATTTTTTTCATCTAAAGCAAAATTTTCTGCAATATTATTTTAAAATCTAAGTTTCTATATACATTCTTTTAAAACCACTAAACATCTTGAATATACCAAAACCAAGTTCAATTGAACTGCTAAAATTATATGTGTAACAATGGTTTGCAATCTTTTTGCAATGTCATTGGAGAGTAAGATATGAAATAGATATATCATTGCATTCACTGAGGTTGCTTCTTTTCTCATATTCTTCCAGCCTTAGGGGCAAGAGAGTCAAACACCAGTCTAAGATCTGGCGTCTGAATGAAAGTAAAAAGGAAAAAAAAATCTCAATACACAAGTAACCAGAGCTAGGATGGGTAGGGAGGAGCAAGGAACTATGTTAAGAACAGAAAAAGATATGGAACTGACAAGGAATGAAAGCAAGCATCCTCTGCTAACAATGTATAGAATATTAAATGGTTTAGTTCCAGGACCTAAACAGCTCTCTACATGAATAAAACATGTGCTTCTCTGTTTCAGACATTATTCTTCCTGTTTTTAATATTTTTCACAAGTCTTTAGTCTGTCCAGAAGGCAAGGAAAATAAGAGGGAAATAAAGATATGGATATGCAGACATGTATAGGTTCAAAAATATGCACATATATAAATTCATAGAACTTTCAACTTGGAAATTAAGAACTATCAATTAATGGAATTAACCCATACTTAATTAACTCTATATTTAATTATTAAAACACCACAACTATAGCAGTATAAAAAATAGCTGCCTGGAGACTATCCTTCTTTCCAAACTATGTAATTACGAATTTCACAATATTGAACTTATCCTAACACTACCAAAAAAAGTATTTATCTGCTAACAGAACATGTTATGAACACTCCTAGATAACTGAAATTGTGCAAAACTATTTGCTTATCAAAAGAATTAGAAAAAGAGTCACGTACACAAATACCTAGATAGAAAAAGATATGCTACAACATCAAAGAAAAAACAGAGAAATGCTTCTGGAGAAAAAACAGTGTTATGAAAGGAAGACTCAGAAAAAAAAAAGTCCTTTTTTTTAAGACAAGCTTTTTTCCTCCATTTCTATAGCTAAAATTAGAGGGGAAAAACATCAGTAGTGAATATATATTAAGAACGAAGCTCAAAAAATATTTTGGCTTCTCAACATCCCAAAATAATTATCACTTGTTTTAAATCATTCTCTGATTTCTTTGAACAATTCTTTGTCTGCAGCCTATTTATAGTGGAGTTAAACACTCCATAATCCAAAAGTGAGCTGCTTTGATTGTAAGCTTGCTGTGTTCTGCTTCTTGAGTGGATGATAGGTTTTCAAATTAGTTGTCTGTGTGAATTCATTAAAGATACTGGTAAGAAGCCGGTAAGCTCCTTTGTGGAACCAGGTAGCTGAAACAATTTGAGACTTCCTTAAAACTCTGGCAACTGTCACTATTCAACTGGGTAGGATATGCACAGGACATTTGGGAACAGGAGCTTCACTGAGTATTATTTTATGACCGTTTTTCTATTAATGAGAAAGAAGTAGAAAGACCAGTGAAGCAGAGAAAAAAAAAAGCTGCAAATAAGCCTGAGGCAAAGCCAACGAGGTTCTGGAAGCTCTGCCCTTAAAAGAAAAAGAAAAAAAAAAAAGGCTAAGAAGGAAAGTTCCTGGGAGAGTTGGAGACATCATCTGTGTCACAATTCCTGGCTGAGGGAAAAGAGCTTTGGATATTATTTGTGACTAAATAGGATTGTGTAAATAAATAAATAAAATAAAAAGAATTAATTGCATCATAGTTTTTTTCTTCCTAACTGAAACAAACTCCAAGAGCCTGAATTTGGTTATCATAGAATCACAGAATGGTTTGGATTG